>NW_026894403.1:0-135858 GCF_032452875.1 Bos javanicus | reverse complement strand
AGTCACGTGATCAGTATGATGATCAGTCACGGAATCAGCATGATCATTTACGTGATCTTTGCATGATCAGTCACGTGACCAGTATATGGTTGCTACGTGATCATTCCATGCGAGCCACGTGAGCAGTGCATGATAGCCACGTGATGTGTGCATGAGTTACGTGAGCAGAGTATGATCAGCCACGGATCAGTGCATGAGTGCCACGTGATCAGTGCATGATATGTCACGTGACAGGTGTGTGATCAGCCATGTGAACAGTGCATGTTCAGCCACGTGATCAGTGCATGATAGCCACGATCAGTGCATGATCAGTTACGTGAGCAGTGTATGATCAGCCACGTGATCAGTGCATGATCAGACACGTGATCAGTGTATGATCATCCGTGATCAGTGCATGATCATCACGTGATCAGTGTATGATCAGCCACGTGAACAGTGCATGCTCAGTCACGTGATCTGGGCCTGCTGAGCTGCGTGATTACTGTCTGCTCATCTGCTTGACAATTGCCAGCTGAGCTGCACGATTCCTGCCTGTCATCTGCTTGACAATTGCCAGCTGTGCTGCATAATTCCTGCCTGCTCAGCTGCTTGATTATTGCCAGCTGAGCAGCATGATTCCTCACACCTGAGTTCCATGATTATTGCCTGCTGACTGTTTGATTCGTGCCTACTCAGCTCTTTGTTTATTGCCTCCAGAGGCACATGATCAGTGTATGATAGCAAACATGATCAGTGCATGATCAGTCACATGATCAGTGCCATTAAGTCACGTGATCACTACATGATAGTCATGTGATCAGTCCATGCTCAGTCACGGTATCAGTGCATGATCAGCCACGTGATCAGTGCATGATCTGTCACATGATTAGTGTATGATCATCCACGTGATCAGTGCATGGGCAGTCATGTGATCAGTGCATGATATAGACGTGATCAGTGCATGATCAGTCTCGTGATCAGTGCATGATAGCCACGTGATCAGTGCATGATCAGTCACCTGATGGGTGTATGATCATTCACGTGACCTGTACATGGTAGCTACGTGATCATTGCATGATCAGCCACGTGAGTAGTTCATGATAGCCACGTGATCAGTGCATGATCAGTCACGTGATCAGTGCATGATCAGTCATGTGACCAGTACATGGTAGCTGCGCGTGATCATGCATGATCAGCCACGTGATCAGTGCATGATAGCCACGTGATCAGTGCATGATCAGTCACGTGATCAGTGCATGATCAGCCACGTGATCAGTGCATGATAGCCACGTGATCAGTGCATGATCAGTCACGTGATCAGTGCATGATCAGTCACGTGACCAGTACATGGTAGCCACGTGATCAGTGCATGATCAGCCACGTGATCAGTGCATGATAGCCACGTGATCAGTGCATGATCAGCCACGTGATCAGTGCATGATCAGTCATGTGATACGCGGTGTGATCAGCCACGTGATCAGTGCATGATAGCCACGTGATCAGTGCATGATCAGCCACGTGATCAGTGCATGATAGCCACGTGATCAGTGCATGATCAGTCACGTGATACAGTGTGATCAGCCACGTGATCAGTGCATGATGAGCCACGTGATCAGTGCATGATCAATTACGTGATCAGTGCATGATCAGTCACGTGACCAGTACATGGTTGCTACGTGATCGTGCATGATCAGCCACGTGAGCAGTGCATGATAGCCACGTGATCAGTGCATGATCAGTCACGTGATCAGTACATGATCAGTCACGTGAACAGTGCATGATCACGTGATCAGTGCATGATCAGTCACGTGACCAGTATATGGTAGCTACGTGATCATTCCATGACGAGCCACGTGATCAGTGCATGATAGCCACGTGATGCATGATTACGTGAGCAGAGTATGATCAGCCACGTGATCAGTGCATGAGTGCCACGTGATCAATGATATGTCACGTGACAGTGTGTGATCAGCCACGTGAACAGTGCATGTTCAGCCACGTGATCAGTGCATGATAGCCACGTGATCAGTGCATGATCAGTTACGTGAGCAGTGTATGATCAGCCACGTGATCAGTGCATGGTCAGACACGTGAACAGTGTATGATCAGCCACGTGATCAGTGCATGATCATCACGTGATCAGTGTATGATCAGCCACGTGAACAGTGCATGCTCAGTCACGTGATCTGGGCCTGCTGAGCTGCGTGATTACTGTCTGCTCATCTGCTTGACAATTGCCAGCTGAGCTGCACGATTCCTGCCTGTCATCTGCTTGACAATTGCCAGCTGTGCTGCGTAATTCCTGCCTGCTCAGCTGCTTGATTATTGCCAGCTGAGCAGCATGATTCCTCACACCTGAGTTCCATGATTATTGCCTGCTGACTGTTTGATTCGTGCCTACTCAGCTCTTTGTTTATTGCCTCCAGAGGCACATGATCAGTGTATGATAGCAAACATGATCAGCGCATGATCAGTCACATGATCAGCGCCATTAAGTCACGTGATCACTACATGATAGTCATGTGATCAGTCCATGCTCAGTCACGGTATCAGTGCATGATCAGCCACGTGATCAGTGCATGATCTGTCACATGATTAGTGTATGATCATCCACGTGATCAGTGCATGGGCAGTCATGTGATCAGTGCATGATATAGACGTGATCAGTGCATGATCAGTCTCGTGATCAGTGCATGATAGCCACGTGATCAGTGCATGATCAGTCACCTGATGGGTGTATGATCATTCACGTGACTGTACATGGTAGCTACATGATCATTGCATGATCAGCCACGTGAGTAGTGCATGATAGCCACGTGATCAGTGCATGATCAGTCACGTGATCAGTGCATGATCAGTCATGTGACCAGTACATGGTAGTGATCAGTGCATGATCAGCCACGTGATCAGTGCATGATAGCCACGTGATCAGTGCATGATCAGTCACGTGATCAGTGCATGATCAGCCACGTGATCAGTGCATGATCAGCCACGTGATCAGTGCATGATCAGCCACGTGATCAGTGCATGATCAGTCACGTGATCAGTGCATGATAGCCACGTGATCAGTGCATGATCAGCCACGTGATCAGTGCATGATCAGCCACGTGATCAGTGCATGATAGCCACGTGATCAGTGCATGATCAGTCATGATACGTGTGTGATCAGCCACGTGATCAGTGCATGATATCCACGTGATCAGTGCATGACAGCCACGTGATCAGTGCATGAGAGCCACGGATCAGTGCATGATCAGTCACGTGATACATGTGATCAGCCACGTGATCAGTGCATGATGAGCCACGTGATCAGTGCAGGATCAATTACGTGATCAGTGCATGATCAGTCACGTGACCAGTACATGGTTGCTACGTGATCGTTGCATGATCAGCCACGTGAGCAGAGCATGATAGCCACGTGATCAGTGCATGATCAGTCACGTGATCAGTACATGATCAGTCACGTGAACAGTGCATGATCATTTACGTGATCAGTGCATGATCAGTCACGTGACCAGTATATGGTAGCTACGTGATCATTCCATGACGAGCCACGTGAGCAGTGCATGATAGCCACGTGATGTGTGCATGAGTTACGTGAGCAGAGTATGATCAGCCACGTGATCAGTGCATGAGTGCCACGTGATCAGTGCATGATATGTCACGTGACAGGTGTGTGATCAGCCACGTGAACAGTGCATGTTCAGCCACGTGATCAGTGCATGATAGCCACGTGATCAGTGCATGATCAGTTACGTGAGCAGTGTATGATCAGCCACGTGATCAGTGCATGGTCAGACACGTGAACAGTGTATGATCAGCCACGTGATCAGTGCATGATATCCAAGTGATCAGTGCATGATCATCACGTGATCAGTGTATGATCAGCCACGTGAACAGTGCATGCTCAGTCACGTGATCTGGGCCTGCTGAGCTGCGTGATTACTGTCTGCTCATCTGCTTGACAATTGCCAGCTGAGCTGCACGATTCCTGCCTGTCATCTGCTTGACAATTGCCAGCTGTGCTGCGTAATTCCTGCCTGCTCAGCTGCTTGATTATTGCCAGCTGAGCAGCATGATTCCTCACAGCTGAGTTCCATGATTATTGCCTGCTGACTGTTTGATTCGTGCCTACTCAGCTCTTTGTTTATTGCCTCCAGAGGCACATGATCAGTGTATGATAGCAAACATGATCAGCGCATGATCAGTCACATGATCAGCGCCATTAAGTCACGTGATCACTACATGATAGTCATGTGATCAGTCCATGCTCAGTCACGGTATCAGTGCATGATCAGCCACGTGATCAGTGCATGATCTGTCACATGATTAGTGTATGATCATCCACGTGATCAGTGCATGGGCAGTCATGTGATCAGTGCATGATATAGACGTGATCAGTGCATGATCAGTCTCGTGATCAGTGCATGATAGCCACGTGATCAGTGCATGATCAGTCACCTGATGGGTGTATGATCATTCACGTGACCTGTACATGGTAGCTACATGATCATTGCATGATCAGCCACGTGAGTAGTGCATGATAGCCACGTGATCACTGCATGATCAGTCACGTGATCAGTGCATGATCAGTCATGTGACCAGTACATGGTAGCTGCGTGATCATGCATGATCAGCCACGTGAGCAGTGCATGATAGCCACGTGATCAGTGCATGATCAGTCACGTGATCAGTGCATGATCAGCCACGTGATCAGTGCATGATCAGCCACGTGATCAGTGCATGATCAGCCACGTGATCAGTGCATGATCAGTCATGACCAGTACATGGTAGCACGTGATCATTGCATGATCAGCCACGTGATCAGTGCATGATAGCCACGTGATCAGTGCATGATAGCCACGTGATCAGTGCATGATCAGTCATGTGATACGTGTGTGATCAGCCACGTGATCAGTGCATGATATCCACGTGATCAGTGCATGACAGCCACGTGATCAGTGCATGAGAGCCACGTGATCAGTGCATGATCAGTCACGTGATACATGTGTGATCAGCCACGTGATCAGTGCATGATGAGCCACGTGATCAGTGCAGGATCAATTACGTGATCAGTGCATGATCAGTCACGTGACCAGTACATGGTTGCTACGTGATCGTTGCATGATCAGCCACGTGAGCAGAGCATGATAGCCACGTGATCAGTGCATGATCAGTCACGTGATCAGCATGATCAGTCACGTGAACAGTGCATGATCATTTACGTGATCTGTGCATGATCAGTCACGTGACCAGTATATGGTTGCTACGTGATCATTCCATGACGAGCCACGTGAGCAGTGCATGATAGCCACGTGATGTGTGCATGAGTTACGTGAGCAGAGTATGATCAGCCACGTGATCAGTGCATGAGTGCCACGTGATCAGTGCATGATATGTCACGTGACAGGTGTGTGATCAGCCACGTGAACAGTGCATGTTCAGCCACGTGATCAGTGCATGATAGCCACGTGATCAGTGCATGATCAGTTACGTGAGCAGTGTATGATCAGCCACGTGATCAGTGCATGGTCAGACACGTGAACAGTGTATGATCAGCCACGTGATCAGTGCATGATATCCAAGTGATCAGTGCATGATCATCACGTGATCAGTGTATGATCAGCCACGTGAACAGTGCATGCTCAGTCACGTGATCTGGGCCTGCTGAGCTGCGTGATTACTGTCTGCTCATCTGCTTGACAATTGCCAGCTGAGCTGCACGATTCCTGCCTGTCATCTGCTTGACAATTGCCAGCTGTGCTGCGTAATTCCTGCCTGCTCAGCTGCTTGATTATTGCCAGCTGAGCAGCATGATTCCTCACACCTGAGTTCCATGATTATTGCCTGCTGACTGTTTGATTCGTGCCTACTCAGCTCTTTGTTTATTGCCTCCAGAGGCACATGATCAGTGTATGATAGCAAACATGATCAGCGCATGATCAGTCACATGATCAGCGCCATTAAGTCACGTGATCACTACATGATAGTCATGTGATCAGTCCATGCTCAGTCACGGTATCAGTGCATGATCAGCCACGTGATCAGTGCATGATCTGTCACAAGATTAGTGTATGATCATCCACGTGATCAGTGCATGGGCAGTCATGTGATCAGTGCATGATATAGACGTGATCAGTGCATGATCAGTCTCGTGATCAGTGCATGATAGCCACGTGATCAGTGCATGATCAGTCACCTGATGGGTGTATGATCATTCACGTGACCTGTACATGGTAGCTACATGATCATTGCATGATCAGCCACGTGAGTAGTGCATGATAGCCACGTGATCAGTGCATGATCAGTCACGTGATCAGTGCATGATCAGTCATGTGACCAGTACATGGTAGCTGCGTGATCATGCATGATCAGCCACGTGAGCAGTGCATGATAGCCACGTGATCAGTGCATGATCAGACACGTGATCAGTGCATGATCAGTCACGTGATCAGTGCATGATCAGCCACGTGATCAGTGCATGATCAGCACGTGATCAGTGCATGATCAGCCAAGTGATCAGTGCATGATAGCCACGTGATCAGTGCATGATCAGTCACGTGATCAGTGCATGATCAGTCACGTGATCAGTGCATGATCAGCCACGTGATCAGTGCATGATCAGCCACGTGATCAGTGCATGATCAATTACGTGATCAGTGCATGATCAGTCACGTGACCAGTACATGGTAGCTACGTGATCATTGCATGATCAGCCACGTGATCAGTGCATGATAGCCACGTGATCAGTGCATGATAGCCACGTGATCAGTGCATGATCAGTCATGTGATACGTGTGTGATCAGCCACGTGATCAGTGCATGATATCCACGTGATCAGTGCATGACAGCCACGTGATCAGTGCATGAGAGCCACGTGATCAGTGCATGATCAGTCACGTGATACATGTGTGATCAGCCACGTGATCAGTGCATGATGAGCCACGTGATCAGTGCATGATCAATTACGTGATCAGTGCATGATCAGTCACGTGACCAGTACATGGTTGCTACGTGATCGTTGCATGATCAGCCACGTGAGCAGAGCATGATAGCCACGTGATCAGTGCATGATCAGTCACGTGATCAGTACATGATCAGTCACGTGAACAGTGCATGATCATTTACGTGATCTGTGCATGATCAGTCACGTGACCAGTATATGGTTGCTACGTGATCATTCCATGACGAGCCACGTGAGCAGTGCATGATAGCCACGTGATGTGTGCATGAGTTACGTGAGCAGAGTATGATCAGCCACGTGATCAGTGCATGAGTGCCACGTGATCAGTGCATGATATGTCACGTGACAGGTGTGTGATCAGCCACGTGAACAGTGCATGTTCAGCCACGTGATCAGTGCATGATAGCCACGTGATCAGTGCATGATCAGTTACGTGAGCAGTGTATGATCAGCCACGTGATCAGTGCATGGTCAGACACGTGAACAGTGTATGATCAGCCACGTGATCAGTGCATGATATCCAAGTGATCAGTGCATGATCATCACGTGATCAGTGTATGATCAGCCACGTGAACAGTGCATGCTCAGTCACGTGATCTGGGCCTGCTGAGCTGCGTGATTACTGTCTGCTCATCTGCTTGACAATTGCCAGCTGAGCTGCACGATTCCTGCCTGTCATCTGCTTGACAATTGCCAGCTGTGCTGCGTAATTCCTGCCTGCTCAGCTGCTTGATTATTGCCAGCTGAGCAGCATGATTCCTCACACCTGAGTTCCATGATTATTGCCTGCTGACTGTTTGATTCGTGCCTACTCAGCTCTTTGTTTATTGCCTCCAGAGGCACATGATCAGTGTATGATAGCAAACATGATCAGCGCATGATCAGTCACATGATCAGCGCCATTAAGTCACGTGATCACTACATGATAGTCATGTGATCAGTCCATGCTCAGTCACGGTATCAGTGCATGATCAGCCACGTGATCAGTGCATGATCTGTCACATGATTAGTGTATGATCATCCACGTGATCAGTGCATGGGCAGTCATGTGATCAGTGCATGATATAGACGTGATCAGTGCATGATCAGTCTCGTGATCAGTGCATGATAGCCACGTGATCAGTGCATGATCAGTCACCTGATGGGTGTATGATCATTCACGTGACCTGTACATGGTAGCTACATGATCATTGCATGATCAGCCACGTGAGTAGTGCATGATAGCCACGTGATCAGTGCATGATCAGTCACGTGATCAGTGCATGATCAGTCATGTGACCAGTACATGGTAGCTGCGTGATCATGCATGATCAGCCACGTGAGCAGTGCATGATAGCCACGTGATCAGTGCATGATCAGTCACGTGATCAGTGCATGATCAGCCACGTGATCAGTGCATGATGGCACGTGATCAGTGCATGATCAGCCACGTGATCAGTGCATGATAGCCACGTGATCAGTGCATGATCAGTCACGTGATCAGTGCATGATCAGTCACGTGATCAGTGCATGATCAGCCACGTGATCAGTGCATGATCAGCCACGTGATCAGTGCATGATCAATTACGTGATCAGTGCATGATCAGTCACGTGACCAGTACATGGTAGCTACGTGATCATTGCATGATCAGCCACGTGATCAGTGCATGATAGCCACGTGATCAGTGCATGATAGCCACGTGATCAGTGCATGATCAGTCATGTGATACGTGTGTGATCAGCCACGTGATCAGTGCATGATATCCACGTGATCAGTGCATGACAGCCACGTGATCAGTGCATGAGAGCCACGTGATCAGTGCATGATCAGTCACGTGATACATGTGTGATCAGCCACGTGATCAGTGCATGATGAGCCACGTGATCAGTGCAGGATCAATTACGTGATCAGTGCATGATCAGTCACGTGACCAGTACATGGTTGCTACGTGATCGTTGCATGATCAGCCACGTGAGCAGTGCATGATAGCCACGTGATCAGTGCATGATCAGTCACGTGATCAGTACATGATCAGTCACGTGAACAGTGCATGATCATTTACGTGATCTTGCATGATCAGTCACGTGACCAGTATATGGTTGCTACGTGATCATTCCATGACGAGCCACGTGAGCAGTGCATGATAGCCACGTGATGTGTGCATGAGTTACGTGAGCAGAGTATGATCAGCCACGTGATCAGTGCATGAGTGCCACGTGATCAGTGCATGATATGTCACGTGACAGGTGTGTGATCAGCCACGTGAACAGTGCATGTTCAGCCACGTGATCAGTGCATGATAGCCACGTGATCAGTGCATGATCAGTTACGTGAGCAGTGTATGATCAGCCACGTGATCAGTGCATGGTCAGACACGTGAACAGTGTATGATCAGCCACGTGATCAGTGCATGATATCCAAGTGATCAGTGCATGATCATCACGTGATCAGTGTATGATCAGCCACGTGAACAGTGCATGCTCAGTCACGTGATCTGGGCCTGCTGAGCTGCGTGATTACTGTCTGCTCATCTGCTTGACAATTGCCAGCTGAGCTGCACGATTCCTGCCTGTCATCTGCTTGACAATTGCCAGCTGTGCTGCGTAATTCCTGCCTGCTCAGCTGCTTGATTATTGCCAGCTGAGCAGCATGATTCCTCACACCTGAGTTCCATGATTATTGCCTGCTGACTGTTTGATTCGTGCCTACTCAGCTCTTTGTTTATTGCCTCCAGAGGCACATGATCAGTGTATGATAGCAAACATGATCAGCGCATGATCAGTCACATGATCAGCGCCATTAAGTCACGTGATCACTACATGATAGTCATGTGATCAGTCCATGCTCAGTCACGGTATCAGTGCATGATCAGCCACGTGATCAGTGCATGATCTGTCACATGATTAGTGTATGATCATCCACGTGATCAGTGCATGGGCAGTCATGTGATCAGTGCATGATATAGACGTGATCAGTGCATGATCAGTCACGTGATCAGTGCATGATAGCCACGTGATCAGTGCATGATCAGTCACCTGATGGGTGTATGATCATTCACGTGACCTGTACATGGTAGCTACATGATCATTGCATGATCAGCCACGTGAGTAGTGCATGATAGCCACGTGATCAGTGCATGATCAGTCACGTGATCAGTGCATGATCAGTCATGTGACCAGTACATGGTAGCTGCGTGATCATGCATGATCAGCCACGTGAGCAGTGCATGATAGCCACGTGATCAGTGCATGATCAGACACGTGATCAGTGCATGATCAGTCACGTGATCAGTGCATGATCAGCCACGTGATCAGTGCATGATCAGGCACGTGATCAGTGTATGTCAGCCACGTGATCAGTGCATGATAGCCACGTGATCAGTGCATGATCAGTCACGTGATCAGTGCATGATCAGTTACGTGATCAGTGCATGATCAGCCACGTGATCAGTGCATGATCAGCCACGTGATCAGTGCATGATCAATTACGTGATCAGTGCATGATCAGTCACGTGATCAGTGCATGGTAGCTACGTGATCAGTGCATGATAGCACGTGATCAGTGCATGATACGTGATCAGTGCATGATAGCCACGTGATCAGTGCATGATAGCCACGTGATCAGTGCATGATCAGTCATGTGATACGTGTGTGATCAGCCACGTGATCAGTGCATGATATCCACGTGATCAGTGCATGACAGCCACGTGATCAGTGCATGAGAGCCACGTGATCAGTGCATGATCAGTCACGTGATACATGTGTGATCAGCCACGTGATCAGTGCATGATGAGCCACGTGATCAGTGCATGATCAATTACGTGATCAGTGCATGATCAGTCACGTGACCAGTACATGGTTGCTACGTGATCGTTGCATGATCAGCCACGTGAGCAGAGCATGATAGCCACGTGATCAGTGCATGATCAGTCACGTGATCAGTACATGATCAGTCACGTGAACAGTGCATGATCATTTACGTGATCTTTGCATGATCAGTCACGTGACCAGTATATGGTAGCTACGTGATCATTCCATGACAGCCACGTGAGCAGTGCATGATAGCCACGTGATGTGTGCATGAGTTACGTGAGCAGAGTATGATCAGCCACGTGATCAGTGCATGAGTGCCACGTGATCAGTGCATGATATGTCACGTGACAGGTGTGTGATCAGCCACGTGAACAGTGCATGTTCAGCCACGTGATCAGTGCATGATAGCCACGTGATCAGTGCATGATCAGTTACGTGAGCAGTGTATGATCAGCCACGTGATCAGTGCATGGTCAGACACGTGAACAGTGTATGATCAGCCACGTGATCAGTGCATGATATCCAAGTGATCAGTGCATGATCATCACGTGATCAGTGTATGATCAGCCACGTGAACAGTGCATGCTCAGTCACGTGATCTGGGCCTGCTGAGCTGCGTGATTACTGTCTGCTCATCTGCTTGACAATTGCCAGCTGAGCTGCACGATTCCTGCCTGTCATCTGCTTGACAATTGCCAGCTGTGCTGCGTAATTCCTGCCTGCTCAGCTGCTTGATTATTGCCAGCTGAGCAGCATGATTCCTCACACCTGAGTTCCATGATTATTGCCTGCTGACTGTTTGATTCGTGCCTACTCAGCTCTTTGTTTATTGCCTCCAGAGGCACATGATCAGTGTATGATAGCAAACATGATCAGCGCATGATCAGTCACATGATCAGCGCCATTAAGTCACGTGATCACTACATGATAGTCATGTGATCAGTCCATGCTCAGTCACGGTATCAGTGCATGATCAGCCACGTGATCAGTGCATGATCTGTCACAAGATTAGTGTATGATCATCCACGTGATCAGTGCATGGGCAGTCATGTGATCAGTGCATGATATAGACGTGATCAGTGCATGATCAGTCTCGTGATCAGTGCATGATAGCCACGTGATCAGTGCATGATCAGTCACCTGATGGGTGTATGATCATTCACGTGACCTGTACATGGTAGCTACATGATCATTGCATGATCAGCCACGTGAGTAGTGCATGATAGCCACGTGATCAGTGCATGATCAGTCACGTGATCAGTGCATGATCAGTCATGTGACCAGTACATGGTAGCTGCGTGATCATGGCATGATCAGCCACGTGATCAGTGCATGATAGCCACGTGATCAGTGCATGATCAGACACGTGATCAGTGCATGATCAGTCACGTGATCAGTGCATGATCAGCCACGTGATCAGTGCATGATCAGCACGTGATCAGTGCATGTCAGCCACGTGATCAGTGCATGATAGCCACGTGATCAGTGCATGATCAGTCACGTGATCAGTGCATGATCAGTTACGTGATCAGTGTATGATCAGCCACGTGATCAGTGCATGATCAGCCACATGATCAGTGCATGATCAATTACGTGATCAGTGCATGATCAGTCACGTGACCAGTGCATGATAGCTACGTGATCATGCATGATCAGCCACGTGATCAGTGCATGATAGCCACGTGATCAGTGCATGATAGCCACGTGATCAGTGCATGATAGCCACGTGATCAGTGCATGATCAGTCATGTGATACGTGTGTGATCAGCCACGTGATCAGTGCATGATATCCACGTGATCAGTGCATGACAGCCACGTGATCAGTGCATGAGAGCCACGTGATCAGTGCATGATCAGTCACGTGATACATGTGTGATCAGCCACGTGATCAGTGCATGATGAGCCACGTGATCAGTGCAGGATCAATTACGTGATCAGTGCATGATCAGTCACGTGACCAGTACATGGTTGCTACGTGATCGTTGCATGATCAGCCACGTGAGCAGAGCATGATAGCCACGTGATCAGTGCATGATCAGTCACGTGATCAGTACATGATCAGTCACGTGAACAGTGCATGATCATTTACGTGATCAGTGCATGATCAGTCACGTGACCAGTATATGGTAGCTACGTGATCATTCCATGACGAGCCACGTGAGCAGTGCATGATAGCCACGTGATGTGTGCATGAGTTACGTGAGCAGAGTATGATCAGCCACGTGATCAGTGCATGAGTGCCACGTGATCAGTGCATGATATGTCACGTGACAGGTGTGTGATCAGCCACGTGAACAGTGCATGTTCAGCCACGTGATCAGTGCATGATAGCCACGTGATCAGTGCATGATCAGTTACGTGAGCAGTGTATGATCAGCCACGTGATCAGTGCATGGTCAGACACGTGAACAGTGTATGATCAGCCACGTGATCAGTGCATGATATCCAAGTGATCAGTGCATGATCATCACGTGATCAGTGTATGATCAGCCACGTGAACAGTGCATGCTCAGTCACGTGATCTGGGCCTGCTGAGCTGCGTGATTACTGTCTGCTCATCTGCTTGACAATTGCCAGCTGAGCTGCACGATTCCTGCCTGTCATCTGCTTGACAATTGCCAGCTGTGCTGCGTAATTCCTGCCTGCTCAGCTGCTTGATTATTGCCAGCTGAGCAGCATGATTCCTCACACCTGAGTTCCATGATTATTGCCTGCTGACTGTTTGATTCGTGCCTACTCAGCTCTTTGTTTATTGCCTCCAGAGGCACATGATCAGTGTATGATAGCAAACATGATCAGCGCATGATCAGTCACATGATCAGCGCCATTAAGTCACGTGATCACTACATGATAGTCATGTGATCAGTCCATGCTCAGTCACGGTATCAGTGCATGATCAGCCACGTGATCAGTGCATGATCTGTCACATGATTAGTGTATGATCATCCACGTGATCAGTGCATGGGCAGTCATGTGATCAGTGCATGATATAGACGTGATCAGTGCATGATCAGTCTCGTGATCAGTGCATGATAGCCACGTGATCAGTGCATGATCAGTCACCTGATGGGTGTATGATCATTCACGTGACCTGTACATGGTAGCTACATGATCATTGCATGATCAGCCACGTGAGTAGTGCATGATAGCCACGTGATCACTGCATGATCAGTCACGTGATCAGTGCATGATCAGTCATGTGACCAGTACATGGTAGCTGCGTGATCATGCATGATCAGCCACGTGAGCAGTGCATGATAGCCACGTGATCAGTGCATGATCAGTCACGTGATCAGTGCATGATCAGCCACGTGATCAGTGCATGATCAGCCACGTGATCAGTGCATGATCAATCACGTGATCAGTGCATGATCAGTCACGTGATCAGTGCATGATAGCCACGTGATCAGTGCATGATCAGCCACGTGATCAGTGCATGATAGCCACGTGATCAGTGCATGATAGCCACGTGATCAGTGCATGATCAGTCATGTGATACGTGTGTGATCAGCCACGTGATCAGTGCATGATATCCACGTGATCAGTGCATGACAGCCACGTGATCAGTGCATGAGAGCCACGGATCAGTGCATGATCAGTCACGTGATACATGTGTGATCAGCCACGTGATCAGTGCATGATGAGCCACGTGATCAGTGCAGGATCAATTACGTGATCAGTGCATGATCAGTCACGTGACCAGTACATGGTTGCTACGTGATCGTTGCATGATCAGCCACGTGAGCAGAGCATGATAGCCACGTGATCAGTGCATGATCAGTCACGTGATCAGTACATGATCAGTCACGTGAACAGTGCATGATCATTTACGTGATCTTTGCATGATCAGTCACGTACCAGTATATGGCTACGTGATCATTCCATGACGAGCCACGTGAGCAGTGCATGATAGCCACGTGATGTGTGCATGAGTTACGTGAGCAGAGTATGATCAGCCACGTGATCAGTGCATGAGTGCCACGTGATCAGTGCATGATATGTCACGTGACAGGTGTGTGATCAGCCACGTGAACAGTGCATGTTCAGCCACGTGATCAGTGCATGATAGCCACGTGATCAGTGCATGATCAGTTACGTGAGCAGTGTATGATCAGCCACGTGATCAGTGCATGGTCAGACACGTGAACAGTGTATGATCAGCCACGTGATCAGTGCATGATATCCAAGTGATCAGTGCATGATCATCACGTGATCAGTGTATGATCAGCCACGTGAACAGTGCATGCTCAGTCACGTGATCTGGGCCTGCTGAGCTGCGTGATTACTGTCTGCTCATCTGCTTGACAATTGCCAGCTGAGCTGCACGATTCCTGCCTGTCATCTGCTTGACAATTGCCAGCTGTGCTGCGTAATTCCTGCCTGCTCAGCTGCTTGATTATTGCCAGCTGAGCAGCATGATTCCTCACACCTGAGTTCCATGATTATTGCCTGCTGACTGTTTGATTCGTGCCTACTCAGCTCTTTGTTTATTGCCTCCAGAGGCACATGATCAGTGTATGATAGCAAACATGATCAGCGCATGATCAGTCACATGATCAGCGCCATTAAGTCACGTGATCACTACATGATAGTCATGTGATCAGTCCATGCTCAGTCACGGTATCAGTGCATGATCAGCCACGTGATCAGTGCATGATCTGTCACATGATTAGTGTATGATCATCCACGTGATCAGTGCATGGGCAGTCATGTGATCAGTGCATGATATAGACGTGATCAGTGCATGATCAGTCTCGTGATCAGTGCATGATAGCCACGTGATCAGTGCATGATCAGTCACCTGATGGGTGTATGATCATTCACGTGACCTGTACATGGTAGCTACATGATCATTGCATGATCAGCCACGTGAGTAGTGCATGATAGCCACGTGATCACTGCATGATCAGTCACGTGATCAGTGCATGATCAGTCATGTGACCAGTACATGGTAGCTGCGTGATCATGCATGATCAGCCACGTGAGCAGTGCATGATAGCCACGTGATCAGTGCATGATCAGTCACGTGATCAGTGCATGATCAGTCACGTGATCAGTGCATGATCAGCCACGTGATCAGTGCATGATCAGCCACGTGATCAGTGCATGATCAGTCACGTGATCAGTGCATGATAGCACGTGATCAGTGCATGATCAGCCACGTGATCAGTGCATGATAGCCACGTGATCAGTGCATGATAGCCACGTGATCAGTGCATGATCAGTCATGTGATACGTGTGTGATCAGCCACGTGATCAGTGCATGATATCCACGTGATCAGTGCATGACAGCCACGTGATCAGTGCATGAGAGCCACGTGATCAGTGCATGATCAGTCACGTGATACATGTGTGATCAGCCACGTGATCAGTGCATGATGAGCCACGTGATCAGTGCATGATCAATTACGTGATCAGTGCATGATCAGTCACGTGACCAGTACATGGTTGCTACGTGATCGTTGCATGATCAGCCACGTGAGCAGTGCATGATAGCCACGTGATCAGTGCATGATCAGTCACGTGATCAGTGCATGATCAGTCACGTGAACAGTGCATGATCATTTACGTGATCAGTGCATGATCAGTCACGTGACCAGTATATGGTAGCTACGTGATCATTCCATGACAGCCACGTGAGCAGTGCATGATAGCCACGTGATGTGTGCATGAGTTACGTGAGCAGAGTATGATCAGCCACGTGATCAGTGCATGAGTGCCACGTGATCAGTGCATGATATGTCACGTGACAGGTGTGTGATCAGCCACGTGAACAGTGCATGTTCAGCCACGTGATCAGTGCATGATAGCCACGTGATCAGTGCATGATCAGTTACGTGAGCAGTGTATGATCAGCCACGTGATCAGTGCATGGTCAGACACGTGAACAGTGTATGATCAGCCACGTGATCAGTGCATGATATCCAAGTGATCAGTGCATGATCATCACGTGATCAGTGTATGATCAGCCACGTGAACAGTGCATGCTCAGTCACGTGATCTGGGCCTGCTGAGCTGCGTGATTACTGTCTGCTCATCTGCTTGACAATTGCCAGCTGAGCTGCACGATTCCTGCCTGTCATCTGCTTGACAATTGCCAGCTGTGCTGCGTAATTCCTGCCTGCTCAGCTGCTTGATTATTGCCAGCTGAGCAGCATGATTCCTCACACCTGAGTTCCATGATTATTGCCTGCTGACTGTTTGATTCGTGCCTACTCAGCTCTTTGTTTATTGCCTCCAGAGGCACATGATCAGTGTATGATAGCAAACATGATCAGCGCATGATCAGTCACATGATCAGCGCCATTAAGTCACGTGATCACTACATGATAGTCATGTGATCAGTCCATGCTCAGTCACGGTATCAGTGCATGATCAGCCACGTGATCAGTGCATGATCTGTCACATGATTAGTGTATGATCATCCACGTGATCAGTGCATGGGCAGTCATGTGATCAGTGCATGATATAGACGTGATCAGTGCATGATCAGTCTCGTGATCAGTGCATGATAGCCACGTGATCAGTGCATGATCAGTCACCTGATGGGTGTATGATCATTCACGTGACCTGTACATGGTAGCTACATGATCATTGCATGATCAGCCACGTGAGTAGTGCATGATAGCCACGTGATCAGTGCATGATCAGTCACGTGATCAGTGCATGATCAGTCATGTGACCAGTACATGGTAGCTGCGTGATCATGCATGATCAGCCACGTGATCAGTGCATGATAGCCACGTGATCAGTGCATGATCAGACACGTGATCAGTGCATGATCAGTCACGTGATCAGTGCATGATCAGCCACGTGATCAGTGCATGATCAGGCACGTGATCAGTGATGTCAGCCACGTGATCAGTGCATGATAGCCACGTGATCAGTGCATGATCAGTCACGTGATCAGTGCATGATCAGTCACGTGATCAGTGCATGATCAGCCACGTGATCAGTGCATGATCAGCCACGTGATCAGTGCATGATCAATTACGTGATCAGTGCATGATCAGTCACGTGATCAGTGCATGGTAGCTACGTGATCATTGCATGATCAGCCACGTGATCAGTGCATGATAGCCACGTGATCAGTGCATGATAGCCACGTGATCAGTGCATGATCAGTCATGTGATACGTGTGTGATCAGCCACGTGATCAGTGCATGATATCCACGTGATCAGTGCATGACAGCCACGTGATCAGTGCATGAGAGCCACGTGATCAGTGCATGATCAGTCACGTGATACATGTGTGATCAGCCACGTGATCAGTGCATGATGAGCCACGTGATCAGTGCATGATCAATTACGTGATCAGTGCATGATCAGTCACGTGACCAGTACATGGTTGCTACGTGATCGTTGCATGATCAGCCACGTGAGCAGTGCATGATAGCCACGTGATCAGTGCATGATCAGTCACGTGATCAGTACATGATCAGTCACGTGAACAGTGCATGATCATTTACGTGATCAGTGCATGATCAGTCACGTGACCAGTATATGGTTGCTACGTGATCATTCCATGACGAGCCACGTGAGCAGTGCATGATAGCCACGTGATGTGTGCATGAGTTACGTGAGCAGAGTATGATCAGCCACGTGATCAGTGCATGAGTGCCACGTGATCAGTGCATGATATGTCACGTGACAGGTGTGTGATCAGCCACGTGAACAGTGCATGTTCAGCCACGTGATCAGTGCATGATAGCCACGTGATCAGTGCATGATCAGTTACGTGAGCAGTGTATGATCAGCCACGTGATCAGTGCATGGTCAGACACGTGAACAGTGTATGATCAGCCACGTGATCAGTGCATGATCATCACGTGATCAGTGTATGATCAGCCACGTGAACAGTGCATGCTCAGTCACGTGATCTGGGCCTGCTGAGCTGCGTGATTACTGTCTGCTCATCTGCTTGACAATTGCCAGCTGAGCTGCACGATTCCTGCCTGTCATCTGCTTGACAATTGCCAGCTGTGCTGCGTAATTCCTGCCTGCTCAGCTGCTTGATTATTGCCAGCTGAGCAGCATGATTCCTCACACCTGAGTTCCATGATTATTGCCTGCTGACTGTTTGATTCGTGCCTACTCAGCTCTTTGTTTATTGCCTCCAGAGGCACATGATCAGTGTATGATAGCAAACATGATCAGCGCATGATCAGTCACATGATCAGCGCCATTAAGTCACGTGATCACTACATGATAGTCATGTGATCAGTCCATGCTCAGTCACGGTATCAGTGCATGATCAGCCACGTGATCAGTGCATGATCTGTCACATGATTAGTGTATGATCATCCACGTGATCAGTGCATGGGCAGTCATGTGATCAGTGCATGATATAGACGTGATCAGTGCATGATCAGTCTCGTGATCAGTGCATGATAGCCACGTGATCAGTGCATGATCAGTCACCTGATGGGTGTATGATCATTCACGTGACCTGTACATGGTAGCTACATGATCATTGCATGATCAGCCACGTGAGTAGTGCATGATAGCCACGTGATCAGTGCATGATCAGTCACGTGATCAGTGCATGATCAGTCATGTGACCAGTACATGGTAGCTGCGTGATCATGCATGATCAGCCACGTGATCAGTGCATGATAGCCACGTGATCAGTGCATGATCAGTCACGTGATCAGTGCATGATCAGCCACGTGATCAGTGCATGATCAGCCACGTGATCAGTGCATGATCAGCCACGTGATCAGTGCATGATCAGTCACGTGATCAGTGCATGATAGCTACGTGATCAGTGCATGATCAGCCACGTGATCAGTGCATGATAGCCACGTGATCAGTGCATGATAGCCACGTGATCAGTGCATGATCAGTCATGTGATACGTGTGTGATCAGCCACGTGATCAGTGCATGATATCCACGTGATCAGTGCATGACAGCCACGTGATCAGTGCATGAGAGCCACGTGATCAGTGCATGATCAGTCACGTGATACATGTGATCAGCCACGTGATCAGTGCATGATGAGCCACGTGATCAGTGCATGATCAATTACGTGATCAGTGCATGATCAGTCACGTGACCAGTACATGGTTGCTACGTGATCGTTGCATGATCAGCCACGTGAGCAGAGCATGATAGCCACGTGATCAGTGCATGATCAGTCACGTGATCAGTACATGATCAGTCACGTGAACAGTGCATGATCATTTACGTGATCTGTGCATGATCAGTCACGTGACCAGTATATGGTAGCTACGTGATCATTCCATGACGAGCCACGTGAGCAGTGCATGATAGCCACGTGATGTGTGCATGAGTTACGTGAGCAGAGTATGATCAGCCACGTGATCAGTGCATGAGTGCCACGTGATCAGTGCATGATATGTCACGTGACAGGTGTGTGATCAGCCACGTGAACAGTGCATGTTCAGCCACGTGATCAGTGCATGATAGCCACGTGATCAGTGCATGATCAGTTACGTGAGCAGTGTATGATCAGCCACGTGATCAGTGCATGGTCAGACACGTGAACAGTGTATGATCAGCCACGTGATCAGTGCATGATATCCAAGTGATCAGTGCATGATCATCACGTGATCAGTGTATGATCAGCCACGTGAACAGTGCATGCTCAGTCACGTGATCTGGGCCTGCTGAGCTGCGTGATTACTGTCTGCTCATCTGCTTGACAATTGCCAGCTGAGCTGCACGATTCCTGCCTGTCATCTGCTTGACAATTGCCAGCTGTGCTGCGTAATTCCTGCCTGCTCAGCTGCTTGATTATTGCCAGCTGAGCAGCATGATTCCTCACACCTGAGTTCCATGATTATTGCCTGCTGACTGTTTGATTCGTGCCTACTCAGCTCTTTGTTTATTGCCTCCAGAGGCACATGATCAGTGTATGATAGCAAACATGATCAGCGCATGATCAGTCACATGATCAGCGCCATTAAGTCACGTGATCACTACATGATAGTCATGTGATCAGTCCATGCTCAGTCACGGTATCAGTGCATGATCAGCCACGTGATCAGTGCATGATCTGTCACATGATTAGTGTATGATCATCCACGTGATCAGTGCATGGGCAGTCATGTGATCAGTGCATGATATAGACGTGATCAGTGCATGATCAGTCTCGTGATCAGTGCATGATAGCCACGTGATCAGTGCATGATCAGTCACCTGATGGGTGTATGATCATTCACGTGACCTGTACATGGTAGCTACATGATCATTGCATGATCAGCCACGTGAGTAGTGCATGATAGCCACGTGATCACTGCATGATCAGTCACGTGATCAGTGCATGATCAGTCATGTGACCAGTACATGGTAGCTGCGTGATCATGCATGATCAGCCACGTGATCAGTGCATGATAGCCACGTGATCAGTGCATGATCAGTCACGTGATCAGTGCATGATCAGCCACGTGATCAGTGCATGATCAGCCACGTGATCAGTGCATGATCAGCCACGTGATCAGTGCATGATCAGTCACGTGATCAGTGCATGATAGCCACGTGATCAGTGCATGATCAGCCACGTGATCAGTGCATGATCAGCCACGTGATCAGTGCATGATAGCCACGTGATCAGTGCATGATCAGTCACGTGATACGTGTGTGATCAGCCACGTGATCAGTGCATGATATCCACGTGATCAGTGCATGACAGCCACGTGATCAGTGCATGAGAGCCACGTGATCAGTGCATGATCAGTCACGTGATACATGTGTGATCAGCCACGTGATCAGTGCATGATGAGCCACGTGATCAGTGCATGATCAATTACGTGATCAGTGCATGATCAGTCACGTGACCAGTACATGGTTGCTACGTGATCGTTGCATGATCAGCCACGTGAGCAGTGCATGATAGCCACGTGATCAGTGCATGATCAGTCACGTGATCAGTACATGATCAGTCACGTGAACAGTGCATGATCATTTACGTGATCTGTGCATGATCAGTCACGTGACCAGTATATGGTAGCTACGTGATCATTCCATGACGAGCCACGTGAGCAGTGCATGATAGCCACGTGATGTGTGCATGAGTTACGTGAGCAGAGTATGATCAGCCACGTGATCAGTGCATGAGTGCCACGTGATCAGTGCATGATATGTCACGTGACAGGTGTGTGATCAGCCACGTGAACAGTGCATGTTCAGCCACGTGATCAGTGCATGATAGCCACGTGATCAGTGCATGATCAGTTACGTGAGCAGTGTATGATCAGCCACGTGATCAGTGCATGGTCAGACACGTGAACAGTGTATGATCAGCCACGTGATCAGTGCATGATATCCAAGTGATCAGTGCATGATCATCACGTGATCAGTGTATGATCAGCCACGTGAACAGTGCATGCTCAGTCACGTGATCTGGGCCTGCTGAGCTGCGTGATTACTGTCTGCTCATCTGCTTGACAATTGCCAGCTGAGCTGCACGATTCCTGCCTGTCATCTGCTTGACAATTGCCAGCTGTGCTGCGTAATTCCTGCCTGCTCAGCTGCTTGATTATTGCCAGCTGAGCAGCATGATTCCTCACACCTGAGTTCCATGATTATTGCCTGCTGACTGTTTGATTCGTGCCTACTCAGCTCTTTGTTTATTGCCTCCAGAGGCACATGATCAGTGTATGATAGCAAACATGATCAGCGCATGATCAGTCACATGATCAGCGCCATTAAGTCACGTGATCACTACATGATAGTCATGTGATCAGTCCATGCTCAGTCACGGTATCAGTGCATGATCAGCCACGTGATCAGTGCATGATCTGTCACATGATTAGTGTATGATCATCCACGTGATCAGTGCATGGGCAGTCATGTGATCAGTGCATGATATAGACGTGATCAGTGCATGATCAGTCTCGTGATCAGTGCATGATAGCCACGTGATCAGTGCATGATCAGTCACCTGATGGGTGTATGATCATTCACGTGACCTGTACATGGTAGCTACATGATCATTGCATGATCAGCCACGTGAGTAGTGCATGATAGCCACGTGATCAGTGCATGATCAGTCACGTGATCAGTGCATGATCAGTCATGTGACCAGTACATGGTAGCTGCGTGATCATGCATGATCAGCCACGTGAGCAGTGCATGATAGCCACGTGATCAGTGCATGATCAGACACGTGATCAGTGCATGATCAGTCACGTGATCAGTGCATGATCAGCCACGTGATCAGTGCATGATCAGGCACGTGATCAGTGTATGTCAGCCACGTGATCAGTGCATGATAGCCACGTGATCAGTGCATGATCAGTCACGTGATCAGTGCATGATCAGTTACGTGATCAGTGCATGATCAGCCACGTGATCAGTGCATGATCAGCCACGTGATCAGTGCATGATCAATTACGTGATCAGTGCATGATCAGTCACGTGACCAGTACATGGTAGCTACGTGATCATTGCATGATCAGCCACGTGATCAGTGCATGATAGCCACGTGATCAGTGCATGATAGCCACGTGATCAGTGCATGATCAGTCATGTGATACGTGTGTGATCAGCCACGTGATCAGTGCATGATATCCACGTGATCAGTGCATGACAGCCACGTGATCAGTGCATGAGAGCCACGTGATCAGTGCATGATCAGTCACGTGATACATGTGTGATCAGCCACGTGATCAGTGCATGATGAGCCACGTGATCAGTGCATGATCAATTACGTGATCAGTGCATGATCAGTCACGTGACCAGTACATGGTTGCTACGTGATCGTTGCATGATCAGCCACGTGAGCAGTGCATGATAGCCACGTGATCAGTGCATGATCAGTCACGTGATCAGTACATGATCAGTCACGTGAACAGTGCATGATCATTTACGTGATCTTTGCATGATCAGTCACGTGACCAGTATATGGTTGCTACGTGATCATTCCATGACAGCCACGTGAGCAGTGCATGATAGCCACGTGATGTGTGCATGAGTTACGTGAGCAGAGTATGATCAGCCACGTGATCAGTGCATGAGTGCCACGTGATCAGTGCATGATATGTCACGTGACAGGTGTGTGATCAGCCACGTGAACAGTGCATGTTCAGCCACGTGATCAGTGCATGATAGCCACGTGATCAGTGCATGATCAGTTACGTGAGCAGTGTATGATCAGCCACGTGATCAGTGCATGGTCAGACACGTGAACAGTGTATGATCAGCCACGTGATCAGTGCATGATATCCAAGTGATCAGTGCATGATCATCACGTGATCAGTGTATGATCAGCCACGTGAACAGTGCATGCTCAGTCACGTGATCTGGGCCTGCTGAGCTGCGTGATTACTGTCTGCTCATCTGCTTGACAATTGCCAGCTGAGCTGCACGATTCCTGCCTGTCATCTGCTTGACAATTGCCAGCTGTGCTGCGTAATTCCTGCCTGCTCAGCTGCTTGATTATTGCCAGCTGAGCAGCATGATTCCTCACACCTGAGTTCCATGATTATTGCCTGCTGACTGTTTGATTCGTGCCTACTCAGCTCTTTGTTTATTGCCTCCAGAGGCACATGATCAGTGTATGATAGCAAACATGATCAGCGCATGATCAGTCACATGATCAGCGCCATTAAGTCACGTGATCACTACATGATAGTCATGTGATCAGTCCATGCTCAGTCACGGTATCAGTGCATGATCAGCCACGTGATCAGTGCATGATCTGTCACATGATTAGTGTATGATCATCCACGTGATCAGTGCATGGGCAGTCATGTGATCAGTGCATGATATAGACGTGATCAGTGCATGATCAGTCTCGTGATCAGTGCATGATAGCCACGTGATCAGTGCATGATCAGTCACCTGATGGGTGTATGATCATTCACGTGACCTGTACATGGTAGCTACATGATCATTGCATGATCAGCCACGTGAGTAGTGCATGATAGCCACGTGATCAGTGCATGATCAGTCACGTGATCAGTGCATGATCAGTCATGTGACCAGTACATGGTAGCTGCGTGATCATGCATGATCAGCCACGTGAGCAGTGCATGATAGCCACGTGATCAGTGCATGATCAGTCACGTGATCAGTGCATGATCAGCCACGTGATCAGTGCATGATCAGGCACGTGATCAGTGCATGATCAGCCACGTGATCAGTGCATGATAGCCACGTGATCAGTGCATGATCAGTCACGTGATCAGTGCATGATCAGTCACGTGATCAGTGCATGATCAGCCACGTGATCAGTGCATGATCAGCCACGTGATCAGTGCATGATCAATTACGTGATCAGTGCATGATCAGTCACGTGACCAGTACATGGTAGCTACGTGATCATTGCATGATCAGCCACGTGATCAGTGCATGATAGCCACGTGATCAGTGCATGATAGCCACGTGATCAGTGCATGATCAGTCATGTGATACGTGTGTGATCAGCCACGTGATCAGTGCATGATATCCACGTGATCAGTGCATGACAGCCACGTGATCAGTGCATGAGAGCCACGTGATCAGTGCATGATCAGTCACGTGATACATGTGTGATCAGCCACGTGATCAGTGCATGATGAGCCACGTGATCAGTGCAGGATCAATTACGTGATCAGTGCATGATCAGTCACGTGACCAGTACATGGTTGCTACGTGATCGTTGCATGATCAGCCACGTGAGCAGTGCATGATAGCCACGTGATCAGTGCATGATCAGTCACGTGATCAGTACATGATCAGTCACGTGAACAGTGCATGATCATTTACGTGATCTTTGCATGATCAGTCACGTGACCAGTATATGGTTGCTACGTGATCATTCCATGACGAGCCACGTGAGCAGTGCATGATAGCCACGTGATGTGTGCATGAGTTACGTGAGCAGAGTATGATCAGCCACGTGATCAGTGCATGAGTGCCACGTGATCAGTGCATGATATGTCACGTGACAGGTGTGTGATCAGCCACGTGAACAGTGCATGTTCAGCCACGTGATCAGTGCATGATAGCCACGTGATCAGTGCATGATCAGTTACGTGAGCAGTGTATGATCAGCCACGTGATCAGTGCATGGTCAGACACGTGAACAGTGTATGATCAGCCACGTGATCAGTGCATGATATCCAAGTGATCAGTGCATGATCATCACGTGATCAGTGTATGATCAGCCACGTGAACAGTGCATGCTCAGTCACGTGATCTGGGCCTGCTGAGCTGCGTGATTACTGTCTGCTCATCTGCTTGACAATTGCCAGCTGAGCTGCACGATTCCTGCCTGTCATCTGCTTGACAATTGCCAGCTGTGCTGCGTAATTCCTGCCTGCTCAGCTGCTTGATTATTGCCAGCTGAGCAGCATGATTCCTCACACCTGAGTTCCATGATTATTGCCTGCTGACTGTTTGATTCGTGCCTACTCAGCTCTTTGTTTATTGCCTCCAGAGGCACATGATCAGTGTATGATAGCAAACATGATCAGCGCATGATCAGTCACATGATCAGCGCCATTAAGTCACGTGATCACTACATGATAGTCATGTGATCAGTCCATGCTCAGTCACGGTATCAGTGCATGATCAGCCACGTGATCAGTGCATGATCTGTCACAAGATTAGTGTATGATCATCCACGTGATCAGTGCATGGGCAGTCATGTGATCAGTGCATGATATAGACGTGATCAGTGCATGATCAGTCTCGTGATCAGTGCATGATAGCCACGTGATCAGTGCATGATCAGTCACCTGATGGGTGTATGATCATTCACGTGACCTGTACATGGTAGCTACATGATCATTGCATGATCAGCCACGTGAGTAGTGCATGATAGCCACGTGATCACTGCATGATCAGTCACGTGATCAGTGCATGATCAGTCATGTGACCAGTACATGGTAGCTGCGTGATCATGGCATGATCAGCCACGTGAGCAGTGCATGATAGCCACGTGATCAGTGCATGATCAGACACGTGATCAGTGCATGATCAGTCACGTGATCAGTGCATGATCAGCCACGTGATCAGTGCATGATCAGCACGTGATCAGTGCATGATCAGCCACGTGATCAGTGCATGATAGCCACGTGATCAGTGCATGATCAGTCACGTGATCAGTGCATGATCAGTCACGTGATCAGTGCATGATCAGCCACGTGATCAGTGCATGATCAGCCACGTGATCAGTGCATGATCAGCCACGTGATCAGTGCATGATCAGCCACGTGATCAGTGCATGATCAGTTACGTGATCAGTGCATGATCAGCCACGTGATCAGTGCATGATAGCCACGTGATCAGTGCATGATAGCCACGTGATCAGTGCATGATAGCCACGTGATCAGTGCATGATCAGTCATGTGATACGTGTGTGATCAGCCACGTGATCAGTGCATGATATCCACGTGATCAGTGCATGACAGCCACGTGATCAGTGCATGAGAGCCACGGGATCAGTGCATGATCAGTCACGTGATACATGTGTGATCAGCCACGTGATCAGTGCATGATGAGCCACGTGATCAGTGCAGGATCAATTACGTGATCAGTGCATGATCAGTCACGTGACCAGTACATGGTTGCTACATGATCGTTGCATGATCAGCCACGTGAGCAGAGCATGATAGCCACGTGATCAGTGCATGATCAGTCACGTGATCAGTACATGATCAGTCACGTGAACAGTGCATGATCATTTACGTGATCTTTGCATGATCAGTCACGTGACCAGTATATGGTTGCTACGTGATCATTCCATGACGAGCCACGTGAGCAGTGCATGATAGCCACGTGATGTGTGCATGAGTTACGTGAGCAGAGTATGATCAGCCACGTGATCAGTGCATGAGTGCCACGTGATCAGTGCATGATATGTCACGTGACAGGTGTGTGATCAGCCACGTGAACAGTGCATGTTCAGCCACGTGATCAGTGCATGATAGCCACGTGATCAGTGCATGATCAGTTACGTGAGCAGTGTATGATCAGCCACGTGATCAGTGCATGGTCAGACACGTGAACAGTGTATGATCAGCCACGTGATCAGTGCATGATATCCAAGTGATCAGTGCATGATCATCACGTGATCAGTGTATGATCAGCCACGTGAACAGTGCATGCTCAGTCACGTGATCTGGGCCTGCTGAGCTGCGTGATTACTGTCTGCTCATCTGCTTGACAATTGCCAGCTGAGCTGCACGATTCCTGCCTGTCATCTGCTTGACAATTGCCAGCTGTGCTGCGTAATTCCTGCCTGCTCAGCTGCTTGATTATTGCCAGCTGAGCAGCATGATTCCTCACACCTGAGTTCCATGATTATTGCCTGCTGACTGTTTGATTCGTGCCTACTCAGCTCTTTGTTTATTGCCTCCAGAGGCACATGATCAGTGTATGATAGCAAACATGATCAGCGCATGATCAGTCACATGATCAGCGCCATTAAGTCACGTGATCACTACATGATAGTCATGTGATCAGTCCATGCTCAGTCACGGTATCAGTGCATGATCAGCCACGTGATCAGTGCATGATCTGTCACATGATTAGTGTATGATCATCCACGTGATCAGTGCATGGGCAGTCATGTGATCAGTGCATGATATAGACGTGATCAGTGCATGATCAGTCTCGTGATCAGTGCATGATAGCCACGTGATCAGTGCATGATCAGTCACCTGATGGGTGTATGATCATTCACGTGACCTGTACATGGTAGCTACATGATCATTGCATGATCAGCCACGTGAGTAGTGCATGATAGCCACGTGATCACTGCATGATCAGTCACGTGATCAGTGCATGATCAGTCATGTGACCAGTACATGGTAGCTGCGTGATCATGCATGATCAGCCACGTGAGCAGTGCATGATAGCCACGTGATCAGTGCATGATCAGACACGTGATCAGTGCATGATCAGTCACGTGATCAGTGCATGATCAGCCACGTGATCAGTGCATGATCAGCACGTGATCAGTGCATGATCAGCCACGTGATCAGTGCATGATAGCCACGTGATCAGTGCATGATCAGTCACGTGATCAGTGCATGATCAGCCACGTGATCAGTGCATGATCAGCCACGTGATCAGTGCATGATCAGCCACGTGATCAGTGCATGATCAATTACGTGATCAGTGCATGATCAGTCACGTGACCAGTACATGGTAGCTACGTGATCATGCATGATCAGCACGTGATCAGTGCATGATAGCCACGTGATCAGTGCATGATAGCCACGTGATCAGTGCATGATAGCCACGTGATCAGTGCATGATCAGTCATGTGATACGTGTGTGATCAGCCACGTGATCAGTGCATGATATCCACGTGATCAGTGCATGACAGCCACGTGATCAGTGCATGAGAGCCACGTGATCAGTGCATGATCAGTCACGTGATACATGTGTGATCAGCCACGTGATCAGTGCATGATGAGCCACGTGATCAGTGCATGATCAATTACGTGATCAGTGCATGATCAGTCACGTGACCAGTACATGGTTGCTACGTGATCGTTGCATGATCAGCCACGTGAGCAGTGCATGATAGCCACGTGATCAGTGCATGATCAGTCACGTGATCAGTACATGATCAGTCACGTGAACAGTGCATGATCATTTACGTGATCTTTGCATGATCAGTCACGTGACCAGTATATGGTTGCTACGTGATCATTCCATGACGAGCCACGTGAGCAGTGCATGATAGCCACGTGATGTGTGCATGAGTTACGTGAGCAGAGTATGATCAGCCACGTGATCAGTGCATGAGTGCCACGTGATCAGTGCATGATATGTCACGTGACAGGTGTGTGATCAGCCACGTGAACAGTGCATGTTCAGCCACGTGATCAGTGCATGATAGCCACGTGATCAGTGCATGATCAGTTACGTGAGCAGTGTATGATCAGCCACGTGATCAGTGCATGGTCAGACACGTGAACAGTGTATGATCAGCCACGTGATCAGTGCATGATATCCAAGTGATCAGTGCATGATCATCACGTGATCAGTGTATGATCAGCCACGTGAACAGTGCATGCTCAGTCACGTGATCTGGGCCTGCTGAGCTGCGTGATTACTGTCTGCTCATCTGCTTGACAATTGCCAGCTGAGCTGCACGATTCCTGCCTGTCATCTGCTTGACAATTGCCAGCTGTGCTGCGTAATTCCTGCCTGCTCAGCTGCTTGATTATTGCCAGCTGAGCAGCATGATTCCTCACACCTGAGTTCCATGATTATTGCCTGCTGACTGTTTGATTCGTGCCTACTCAGCTCTTTGTTTATTGCCTCCAGAGGCACATGATCAGTGTATGATAGCAAACATGATCAGCGCATGATCAGTCACATGATCAGCGCCATTAAGTCACGTGATCACTACATGATAGTCATGTGATCAGTCCATGCTCAGTCACGGTATCAGTGCATGATCAGCCACGTGATCAGTGCATGATCTGTCACAAGATTAGTGTATGATCATCCACGTGATCAGTGCATGGGCAGTCATGTGATCAGTGCATGATATAGACGTGATCAGTGCATGATCAGTCTCGTGATCAGTGCATGATAGCCACGTGATCAGTGCATGATCAGTCACCTGATGGGTGTATGATCATTCACGTGACCTGTACATGGTAGCTACATGATCATTGCATGATCAGCCACGTGAGTAGTGCATGATAGCCACGTGATCACTGCATGATCAGTCACGTGATCAGTGCATGATCAGTCATGTGACCAGTACATGGTAGCTGCGTGATCATGCATGATCAGCCACGTGATCAGTGCATGATAGCCACGTGATCAGTGCATGATCAGTCACGTGATCAGTGCATGATCAGTCACGTGATCAGTGCATGATCAGCCACGTGATCAGTGCATGATCAGCCACGTGATCAGTGTATGATCAGCCACGTGATCAGTGCATGATAGCCACGTGATCAGTGCATGATCAGTCACGTGATCAGTGCATGATCAGTTACGTGATCAGTGCATGATCAGCCACGTGATCAGTGCATGATCAGCCACATGATCAGTGCATCACGTGATCAGTGCATGATCAGTCAGTCATGGTAGCACGTGATCAGTGCATGATCAGCCACGTGATCAGTGCATGATAGCCACGTGATCAGTGCATGATAGCCACGTGATCAGTGCATGATAGCCACGTGATCAGTGCATGATCAGTCGTGTGTGATCAGCCACGTGATCAGTGCATGATATCCACGTGATCAGTGCATGACAGCCACGTGATCAGTGCATGAGAGCCACGTGATCAGTGCATGATCAGTCACGTGATCATGCATGATCAGCCACGTGATCAGTGCATGATGAGCCACGTGATCAGTGCATGATCAATTACGTGATCAGTGCATGATCAGTCACGTGACCAGTACATGGTTGCTACGTGATCGTTGCATGATCAGCCACGTGAGCAGTGCATGATAGCCACGTGATCAGTGCATGATCAGTCACGTGATCAGTACATGATCAGTCACGTGAACAGTGCATGATCATTTACGTGATCTTTGCATGATCAGTCACGTGACCAGTATATGGTTGCTACGTGATCATTCCATGACGAGCCACGTGAGCAGTGCATGATAGCCACGTGATGTGTGCATGAGTTACGTGAGCAGAGTATGATCAGCCACGTGATCAGTGCATGAGTGCCACGTGATCAGTGCATGATATGTCACGTGACAGGTGTGTGATCAGCCACGTGAACAGTGCATGTTCAGCCACGTGATCAGTGCATGATAGCCACGTGATCAGTGCATGATCAGTTACGTGAGCAGTGTATGATCAGCCACGTGATCAGTGCATGGTCAGACACGTGAACAGTGTATGATCAGCCACGTGATCAGTGCATGATATCCAAGTGATCAGTGCATGATCATCACGTGATCAGTGTATGATCAGCCACGTGAACAGTGCATGCTCAGTCACGTGATCTGGGCCTGCTGAGCTGCGTGATTACTGTCTGCTCATCTGCTTGACAATTGCCAGCTGAGCTGCACGATTCCTGCCTGTCATCTGCTTGACAATTGCCAGCTGTGCTGCGTAATTCCTGCCTGCTCAGCTGCTTGATTATTGCCAGCTGAGCAGCATGATTCCTCACACCTGAGTTCCATGATTATTGCCTGCTGACTGTTTGATTCGTGCCTACTCAGCTCTTTGTTTATTGCCTCCAGAGGCACATGATCAGTGTATGATAGCAAACATGATCAGCGCATGATCAGTCACATGATCAGCGCCATTAAGTCACGTGATCACTACATGATAGTCATGTGATCAGTCCATGCTCAGTCACGGTATCAGTGCATGATCAGCCACGTGATCAGTGCATGATCTGTCACAAGATTAGTGTATGATCATCCACGTGATCAGTGCATGGGCAGTCATGTGATCAGTGCATGATATAGACGTGATCAGTGCATGATCAGTCTCGTGATCAGTGCATGATAGCCACGTGATCAGTGCATGATCAGTCACCTGATGGGTGTATGATCATTCACGTGACCTGTACATGGTAGCTACATGATCATTGCATGATCAGCCACGTGAGTAGTGCATGATAGCCACGTGATCAGTGCATGATCAGTCACGTGATCAGTGCATGATCAGTCATGTGACCAGTACATGGTAGCTGCGTGATCATGCATGATCAGCCACGTGAGCAGTGCATGATAGCCACGTGATCAGTGCATGATCAGACACGTGATCAGTGCATGATCAGTCACGTGATCAGTGCATGATCAGCCACGTGATCAGTGCATGATCAGGCACGTGATCAGTGTATGTCAGCCACGTGATCAGTGCATGATAGCCACGTGATCAGTGCATGATCAGTCACGTGATCAGTGCATGATCAGTTACGTGATCAGTGCATGATCAGCCACGTGATCAGTGCATGATCAGCCACATGATCAGTGCATGATCAATTACGTGATCAGTGCATGATCAGTCACGTGATCAGTACATGGTAGCTACGTGATGCATGATGCACGTGATCATGCAGCCACGTGATCAGTGCATGATAGCCACGTGATCAGTGCATGATAGCCACGTGATCAGTGCATGATCAGTCATGTGATACGTGTGTGATCAGCCACGTGATCAGTGCATGATATCCACGTGATCAGTGCATGACAGCCACGTGATCAGTGCATGAGAGCCACGTGATCAGTGCATGATCAGTCACGTGATACATGTGTGATCAGCCACGTGATCAGTGCATGATGAGCCACGTGATCAGTGCAGGATCAATTACGTGATCAGTGCATGATCAGTCACGTGACCAGTACATGGTTGCTACGTGATCGTTGCATGATCAGCCACGTGAGCAGAGCATGATAGCCACGTGATCAGTGCATGATCAGTCACGTGATCAGTACATGATCAGTCACGTGAACAGTGCATGATCATTTACGTGATCTTTGCATGATCAGTCACGTGACCAGTATATGGTTGCTACGTGATCATTCCATGACGAGCCACGTGAGCAGTGCATGATAGCCACGTGATGTGTGCATGAGTTACGTGAGCAGAGTATGATCAGCCACGTGATCAGTGCATGAGTGCCACGTGATCAGTGCATGATATGTCACGTGACAGGTGTGTGATCAGCCACGTGAACAGTGCATGTTCAGCCACGTGATCAGTGCATGATAGCCACGTGATCAGTGCATGATCAGTTACGTGAGCAGTGTATGATCAGCCACGTGATCAGTGCATGGTCAGACACGTGAACAGTGTATGATCAGCCACGTGATCAGTGCATGATATCCAAGTGATCAGTGCATGATCATCACGTGATCAGTGTATGATCAGCCACGTGAACAGTGCATGCTCAGTCACGTGATCTGGGCCTGCTGAGCTGCGTGATTACTGTCTGCTCATCTGCTTGACAATTGCCAGCTGAGCTGCACGATTCCTGCCTGTCATCTGCTTGACAATTGCCAGCTGTGCTGCGTAATTCCTGCCTGCTCAGCTGCTTGATTATTGCCAGCTGAGCAGCATGATTCCTCACACCTGAGTTCCATGATTATTGCCTGCTGACTGTTTGATTCGTGCCTACTCAGCTCTTTGTTTATTGCCTCCAGAGGCACATGATCAGTGTATGATAGCAAACATGATCAGCGCATGATCAGTCACATGATCAGCGCCATTAAGTCACGTGATCACTACATGATAGTCATGTGATCAGTCCATGCTCAGTCACGGTATCAGTGCATGATCAGCCACGTGATCAGTGCATGATCTGTCACATGATTAGTGTATGATCATCCACGTGATCAGTGCATGGGCAGTCATGTGATCAGTGCATGATATAGACGTGATCAGTGCATGATCAGTCTCGTGATCAGTGCATGATAGCCACGTGATCAGTGCATGATCAGTCACCTGATGGGTGTATGATCATTCACGTGACCTGTACATGGTAGCTACATGATCATTGCATGATCAGCCACGTGAGTAGTGCATGATAGCCACGTGATCACTGCATGATCAGTCACGTGATCAGTGCATGATCAGTCATGTGACCAGTACATGGTAGCTGCGTGATCATGGCATGATCAGCCACGTGAGCAGTGCATGATAGCCACGTGATCAGTGCATGATCAGTCACGTGATCAGTGCATGATCAGTCACGTGATCAGTGCATGATCAGCCACGTGATCAGTGCATGATCAGCACGTGATCAGTGCATGTCAGCCACGTGATCAGTGCATGATAGCCACGTGATCAGTGCATGATCAGTCACGTGATCAGTGCATGATCAGTTACGTGATCAGTGCATGATCAGCCACGTGATCAGTGCATGATCAGCCACATGATCAGTGCATGATCAACACGTGATCAGTGCATGATCAGTCACGTGATCAGTACATGATAGCTACGTGATCAGTGCATGATCAGCCACGTGATCAGTGCATGATAGCCACGTGATCAGTGCATGATAGCCACGTGATCAGTGCATGATCAGCCACGTGATCAGTGCATGATCAGCCACGTGATCAGTGCATGATATCCACGTGATCAGTGCATGACAGCCACGTGATCAGTGCATGAGAGCCACGTGATCAGTGCATGATCAGTCACGTGATACATGTGTGATCAGCCACGTGATCAGTGCATGATGAGCCACGTGATCAGTGCATGATCAATTACGTGATCAGTGCATGATCAGTCACGTGACCAGTACATGGTTGCTACGTGATCGTGCATGATCAGCCACGTGAGCAGTGCATGATAGCCACGTGATCAGTGCATGATCAGTCACGTGATCAGTACATGATCAGTCACGTGAACAGTGCATGATCATTTACGTGATCTTTGCATGATCAGTCACGTGACCAGTATATGGTTGCTACGTGATCATTCCATGACGAGCCACGTGAGCAGTGCATGATAGCCACGTGATGTGTGCATGAGTTACGTGAGCAGAGTATGATCAGCCACGTGATCAGTGCATGAGTGCCACGTGATCAGTGCATGATATGTCACGTGACAGGTGTGTGATCAGCCACGTGAACAGTGCATGTTCAGCCACGTGATCAGTGCATGATAGCCACGTGATCAGTGCATGATCAGTTACGTGAGCAGTGTATGATCAGCCACGTGATCAGTGCATGGTCAGACACGTGAACAGTGTATGATCAGCCACGTGATCAGTGCATGATATCCAAGTGATCAGTGCATGATCATCACGTGATCAGTGTATGATCAGCCACGTGAACAGTGCATGCTCAGTCACGTGATCTGGGCCTGCTGAGCTGCGTGATTACTGTCTGCTCATCTGCTTGACAATTGCCAGCTGAGCTGCACGATTCCTGCCTGTCATCTGCTTGACAATTGCCAGCTGTGCTGCGTAATTCCTGCCTGCTCAGCTGCTTGATTATTGCCAGCTGAGCAGCATGATTCCTCACACCTGAGTTCCATGATTATTGCCTGCTGACTGTTTGATTCGTGCCTACTCAGCTCTTTGTTTATTGCCTCCAGAGGCACATGATCAGTGTATGATAGCAAACATGATCAGCGCATGATCAGTCACATGATCAGCGCCATTAAGTCACGTGATCACTACATGATAGTCATGTGATCAGTCCATGCTCAGTCACGGTATCAGTGCATGATCAGCCACGTGATCAGTGCATGATCTGTCACAAGATTAGTGTATGATCATCCACGTGATCAGTGCATGGGCAGTCATGTGATCAGTGCATGATATAGACGTGATCAGTGCATGATCAGTCTCGTGATCAGTGCATGATAGCCACGTGATCAGTGCATGATCAGTCACCTGATGGGTGTATGATCATTCACGTGACCTGTACATGGTAGCTACATGATCATTGCATGATCAGCCACGTGAGTAGTGCATGATAGCCACGTGATCAGTGCATGATCAGTCACGTGATCAGTGCATGATCAGTCATGTGACCAGTACATGGTAGCTGCGTGATCATGGCATGATCAGCCACGTGAGCAGTGCATGATAGCCACGTGATCAGTGCATGATCAGACACGTGATCAGTGCATGATCAGTCACGTGATCAGTGCATGATCAGCCACGTGATCAGTGCATGATCAGGCACGTGATCAGTGCATGATCAGCCACGTGATCAGTGCATGATAGCCACGTGATCAGTGCATGATCAGTCACGTGATCAGTGCATGATCAGTCACGTGATCAGTGCATGATCAGCCACGTGATCAGTGCATGATCAGCCACGTGATCAGTGCATGATCAATCACGTGATCAGTGCATGATCAGTCACGTGATCAGTGCATGATAGCCACGTGATCAGTGCATGATCAGCCACGTGATCAGTGCATGATAGCCACGTGATCAGTGCATGATAGCCACGTGATCAGTGCATGATCAGTCATGTGATCAGTGTGATCAGCCACGTGATCAGTGCATGATAGCCACGTGATCAGTGCATGATGCCACGTGATCAGTGCATGATAGTCACGTGATCAGTGCATGATCAGCCACGTGATCAGTGCATGATCAGCCACGTGATCAGTGCATGATAGCCACGTGATCAGTGCATGATCAGTCACGTGATCAGTGCATGATCAGCCACGTGATCAGTGCATGATCAGCCACGTGATCAGTGCATGATCAGTCACGTGATCAGTGCATGATCAGCCACGTGATCAGTGCATGATCAGTCACGTGATCAGTGCATGATCAGCCACGTGATCAGTGCATGATAGCCACGTGATCAGTGCATGATCAGTCACGTGATCAGTGCATGATCAGTCACGTGATCAGTGCATGATCAGCCACGTGATCAGTGCATGATCAGCCACGTGATCAGTGCATGATCAGCCACGTGATCAGTGCATGATCAGTCACGTGATCAGTGCATGATAGCACGTGATCAGTGCATGATCAGCCACGTGATCAGTGCATGATAGCCACGTGATCAGTGCATGATCAGCCACGTGATCAGTGCATGATAGCCACGTGATCAGTGCATGATCAGTCATGTGATACGTGTGTGATCAGCCACGTGATCAGTGCATGATATCCACGTGATCAGTGCATGACAGCCACGTGATCAGTGCATGAGCCACGTGATCAGTGCATGATCAGTCACGTGATACATGTGTGATCAGCCACGTGATCAGTGCATGATGAGCCACGTGATCAGTGCATGATCAATTACGTGATCAGTGCATGATCAGTCACGTGACCAGTACATGGTTGCTACGTGATCGTTGCATGATCAGCCACGTGAGCAGAGCATGATAGCCACGTGATCAGTGCATGATCAGTCACGTGATCAGTACATGATCAGTCACGTGAACAGTGCATGATCATTTACGTGATCAGTGCATGATCAGTCACGTGACCAGTATATGGTAGCTACGTGATCATTCCATGACGAGCCACGTGAGCAGTGCATGATAGCCACGTGATGTGTGCATGAGTTACGTGAGCAGAGTATGATCAGCCACGTGATCAGTGCATGAGTGCCACGTGATCAGTGCATGATATGTCACGTGACAGGTGTGTGATCAGCCACGTGAACAGTGCATGTTCAGCCACGTGATCAGTGCATGATAGCCACGTGATCAGTGCATGATCAGTTACGTGAGCAGTGTATGATCAGCCACGTGATCAGTGCATGGTCAGACACGTGAACAGTGTATGATCAGCCACGTGATCAGTGCATGATATCCAAGTGATCAGTGCATGATCATCACGTGATCAGTGTATGATCAGCCACGTGAACAGTGCATGCTCAGTCACGTGATCTGGGCCTGCTGAGCTGCGTGATTACTGTCTGCTCATCTGCTTGACAATTGCCAGCTGAGCTGCACGATTCCTGCCTGTCATCTGCTTGACAATTGCCAGCTGTGCTGCGTAATTCCTGCCTGCTCAGCTGCTTGATTATTGCCAGCTGAGCAGCATGATTCCTCACAGCTGAGTTCCATGATTATTGCCTGCTGACTGTTTGATTCGTGCCTACTCAGCTCTTTGTTTATTGCCTCCAGAGGCACATGATCAGTGTATGATAGCAAACATGATCAGCGCATGATCAGTCACATGATCAGCGCCATTAAGTCACGTGATCACTACATGATAGTCATGTGATCAGTCCATGCTCAGTCACGGTATCAGTGCATGATCAGCCACGTGATCAGTGCATGATCTGTCACATGATTAGTGTATGATCATCCACGTGATCAGTGCATGGGCAGTCATGTGATCAGTGCATGATATAGACGTGATCAGTGCATGATCAGTCACGTGATCAGTGCATGATAGCCACGTGATCAGTGCATGATCAGTCACCTGATGGGTGTATGATCATTCACGTGACCTGTACATGGTAGCTACATGATCATTGCATGATCAGCCACGTGAGTAGTGCATGATAGCCACGTGATCAGTGCATGATCAGTCACGTGATCAGTGCATGATCAGTCATGTGACCAGTACATGGTAGCTGCGTGATCATGCATGATCAGCCACGTGAGCAGTGCATGATAGCCACGTGATCAGTGCATGATCAGACACGTGATCAGTGCATGATCAGTCACGTGATCAGTGCATGATCAGCCACGTGATCAGTGCATGATCAGGCACGTGATCAGTGCATGTCAGCCACGTGATCAGTGCATGATAGCCACGTGATCAGTGCATGATCAGTCACGTGATCAGTGCATGATCAGTCACGTGATCAGTGCATGATCAGCCACGTGATCAGTGCATGATCAGCCACGTGATCAGTGCATGATCAGTCACGTGATCAGTGCATGATCAGTCACGTGATCAGTGCATGATAGCTACGTGATCAGTGCATGATCAGCCACGTGATCAGTGCATGATAGCCACGTGATCAGTGCATGATAGCCACGTGATCAGTGCATGATCAGTCACGTGATAGTGTGTGATCAGCCACGTGATCAGTGCATGATAGCCACGTGATCAGTGCATGATGCCACGTGATCAGTGCATGATAGTCACGTGATCAGTGCATGATCAGCCACGTGATCAGTGCATGATCAGCCACGTGATCAGTGCATGATAGCCACGTGATCAGTGCATGATCAGTCACGTGATCAGTGCATGATCAGCCACGTGATCAGTGCATGATCAGACACGTGATCAGTGCATGATCAGCCACGTGATCAGTGCATGATCAGCCACGTGATCAGTGCATGATCAGTCACGTGATCAGTGCATGATCAGCCACGTGATCAGTGCATGATAGCCACGTGATCAGTGCATGATCAGTCACGTGATCAGTGCATGATCAGTCACGTGATCAGTGCATGATCAGCCACGTGATCAGTGCATGATCAGCCACGTGATCAGTGCATGATCAATTACGTGATCAGTGCATGATCAGTCACGTGATCAGTGCATGATAGCTACGTGATCATTGCATGATCAGCCACGTGATCAGTGCATGATAGCCACGTGATCAGTGCATGATCAGCCACGTGATCAGTGCATGATAGCCACGTGATCAGTGCATGATCAGTCATGTGATCGTGTGTGATCAGCCACGTGATCAGTGCATGATATCCACGTGATCAGTGCATGACAGCCACGTGATCAGTGCATGAGAGCCACGTGATCAGTGCATGATCAGTCACGTGATACATGTGTGATCAGCCACGTGATCAGTGCATGATGAGCCACGTGATCAGTGCATGATCAATTACGTGATCAGTGCATGATCAGTCACGTGACCAGTACATGGTTGCTACGTGATCGTTGCATGATCAGCCACGTGAGCAGTGCATGATAGCCACGTGATCAGTGCATGATCAGTCACGTGATCAGTACATGATCAGTCACGTGAACAGTGCATGATCATTTACGTGATCAGTGCATGATCAGTCACGTGACCAGTATATGGTAGCTACGTGATCATTCCATGACAGCCACGTGAGCAGTGCATGATAGCCACGTGATGTGTGCATGAGTTACGTGAGCAGAGTATGATCAGCCACGTGATCAGTGCATGAGTGCCACGTGATCAGTGCATGATATGTCACGTGACAGGTGTGTGATCAGCCACGTGAACAGTGCATGTTCAGCCACGTGATCAGTGCATGATAGCCACGTGATCAGTGCATGATCAGTTACGTGAGCAGTGTATGATCAGCCACGTGATCAGTGCATGGTCAGACACGTGAACAGTGTATGATCAGCCACGTGATCAGTGCATGATATCCAAGTGATCAGTGCATGATCATCACGTGATCAGTGTATGATCAGCCACGTGAACAGTGCATGCTCAGTCACGTGATCTGGGCCTGCTGAGCTGCGTGATTACTGTCTGCTCATCTGCTTGACAATTGCCAGCTGAGCTGCACGATTCCTGCCTGTCATCTGCTTGACAATTGCCAGCTGTGCTGCGTAATTCCTGCCTGCTCAGCTGCTTGATTATTGCCAGCTGAGCAGCATGATTCCTCACACCTGAGTTCCATGATTATTGCCTGCTGACTGTTTGATTCGTGCCTACTCAGCTCTTTGTTTATTGCCTCCAGAGGCACATGATCAGTGTATGATAGCAAACATGATCAGCGCATGATCAGTCACATGATCAGCGCCATTAAGTCACGTGATCACTACATGATAGTCATGTGATCAGTCCATGCTCAGTCACGGTATCAGTGCATGATCAGCCACGTGATCAGTGCATGATCTGTCACAAGATTAGTGTATGATCATCCACGTGATCAGTGCATGGGCAGTCATGTGATCAGTGCATGATATAGACGTGATCAGTGCATGATCAGTCTCGTGATCAGTGCATGATAGCCACGTGATCAGTGCATGATCAGTCACCTGATGGGTGTATGATCATTCACGTGACCTGTACATGGTAGCTACATGATCATTGCATGATCAGCCACGTGAGTAGTGCATGATAGCCACGTGATCACTGCATGATCAGTCACGTGATCAGTGCATGATCAGTCATGTGACCAGTACATGGTAGCTGCGTGATCATGGCATGATCAGCCACGTGAGCAGTGCATGATAGCCACGTGATCAGTGCATGATCAGACACGTGATCAGTGCATGATCAGTCACGTGATCAGTGCATGATCAGCCACGTGATCAGTGCATGATCAGGCACGTGATCAGTGCATGATCAGCCAGTGATCAGTGCATGATAGCCACGTGATCAGTGCATGATCAGTCACGTGATCAGTGCATGATCAGTTACGTGATCAGTGCATGATCAGCCACGTGATCAGTGCATGATCAGCCACGTGATCAGTGCATGATCATTACGTGATCAGTGCATGATCAGTCACGTGACCAGTACATGGTAGCTACGTGATCATTGCATGATCAGCCACGTGATCAGTGCATGATAGCCACGTGATCAGTGCATGATAGCCACGTGATCAGTGCATGATCAGTCATGTGATACGTGTGTGATCAGCCACGTGATCAGTGCATGATATCCACGTGATCAGTGCATGACAGCCACGTGATCAGTGCATGAGAGCCACGTGATCAGTGCATGATCAGTCACGTGATACATGTGTGATCAGCCACGTGATCAGTGCATGATGAGCCACGTGATCAGTGCAGGATCAATTACGTGATCAGTGCATGATCAGTCACGTGACCAGTACATGGTTGCTACGTGATCGTTGCATGATCAGCCACGTGAGCAGAGCATGATAGCCACGTGATCAGTGCATGATCAGTCACGTGATCAGTACATGATCAGTCACGTGAACAGTGCATGATCATTTACGTGATCTTTGCATGATCAGTCACGTGACCAGTATATGGTTGCTACGTGATCATTCCATGACGAGCCACGTGAGCAGTGCATGATAGCCACGTGATGTGTGCATGAGTTACGTGAGCAGAGTATGATCAGCCACGTGATCAGTGCATGAGTGCCACGTGATCAGTGCATGATATGTCACGTGACAGGTGTGTGATCAGCCACGTGAACAGTGCATGTTCAGCCACGTGATCAGTGCATGATAGCCACGTGATCAGTGCATGATCAGTTACGTGAGCAGTGTATGATCAGCCACGTGATCAGTGCATGGTCAGACACGTGAACAGTGTATGATCAGCCACGTGATCAGTGCATGATATCCAAGTGATCAGTGCATGATCATCACGTGATCAGTGTATGATCAGCCACGTGAACAGTGCATGCTCAGTCACGTGATCTGGGCCTGCTGAGCTGCGTGATTACTGTCTGCTCATCTGCTTGACAATTGCCAGCTGAGCTGCACGATTCCTGCCTGTCATCTGCTTGACAATTGCCAGCTGTGCTGCGTAATTCCTGCCTGCTCAGCTGCTTGATTATTGCCAGCTGAGCAGCATGATTCCTCACACCTGAGTTCCATGATTATTGCCTGCTGACTGTTTGATTCGTGCCTACTCAGCTCTTTGTTTATTGCCTCCAGAGGCACATGATCAGTGTATGATAGCAAACATGATCAGCGCATGATCAGTCACATGATCAGCGCCATTAAGTCACGTGATCACTACATGATAGTCATGTGATCAGTCCATGCTCAGTCACGGTATCAGTGCATGATCAGCCACGTGATCAGTGCATGATCTGTCACATGATTAGTGTATGATCATCCACGTGATCAGTGCATGGGCAGTCATGTGATCAGTGCATGATATAGACGTGATCAGTGCATGATCAGTCTCGTGATCAGTGCATGATAGCCACGTGATCAGTGCATGATCAGTCACCTGATGGGTGTATGATCATTCACGTGACCTGTACATGGTAGCTACATGATCATTGCATGATCAGCCACGTGAGTAGTGCATGATAGCCACGTGATCACTGCATGATCAGTCACGTGATCAGTGCATGATCAGTCATGTGACCAGTACATGGTAGCTGCGTGATCATGGCATGATCAGCCACGTGAGCAGTGCATGATAGCCACGTGATCAGTGCATGATCAGTCACGTGATCAGTGCATGATCAGCCACGTGATCAGTGCATGATCAGGCACGTGATCAGTGCATGTCAGCCACGTGATCAGTGCATGATAGCCACGTGATCAGTGCATGATCAGTCACGTGATCAGTGCATGATCAGTCACGTGATCAGTGCATGATCAGCCACGTGATCAGTGCATGATCAGCCACATGATCAGTGCATGATCAATTACGTGATCAGTGCATGATCAGTCACGTGACCAGTACATGGTAGCTACGTGATCATTGCATGATCAGCCACGTGATCAGTGCATGATAGCCACGTGATCAGTGCATGATAGCCACGTGATCAGTGCATGATCAGTCATGTGATAGTGTGTGATCAGCCACGTGATCAGTGCATGATATCCACGTGATCAGTGCATGACAGCCACGTGATCAGTGCATGATAGCCACGTGATCAGTGCATGATCAGTCACGTGATACATGTGTGATCAGCCACGTGATCAGTGCATGATGAGCCACGTGATCAGTGCATGATCAATTACGTGATCAGTGCATGATCAGTCACGTGACCAGTACATGGTTGCTACGTGATCGTGCATGATCAGCCACGTGAGCAGTGCATGATAGCCACGTGATCAGTGCATGATCAGTCACGTGATCAGTGCATGATCAGTCACGTGAACAGTGCATGATCATTTACGTGATCTTTGCATGATCAGTCACGTGACCAGTATATGGTTGCTACGTGATCATTCCATGCGAGCCACGTGAGCAGTGCATGATAGCCACGTGATGTGTGCATGAGTTACGTGAGCAGAGTATGATCAGCCACGTGATCAGTGCATGAGTGCCACGTGATCAGTGCATGATATGTCACGTGACAGGTGTGTGATCAGCCACGTGAACAGTGCATGTTCAGCCACGTGATCAGTGCATGATAGCCACGTGATCAGTGCATGATCAGTTACGTGAGCAGTGTATGATCAGCCACGTGATCAGTGCATGGTCAGACACGTGATCAGTGCATGATCAGCCACGTGATCAGTGCATGATCATCACGTGATCAGTGTATGATCAGCCACGTGAACAGTGCATGCTCAGTCACGTGATCTGGGCCTGCTGAGCTGCGTGATTACTGTCTGCTCATCTGCTTGACAATTGCCAGCTGAGCTGCACGATTCCTGCCTGTCATCTGCTTGACAATTGCCAGCTGTGCTGCGTAATTCCTGCCTGCTCAGCTGCTTGATTATTGCCAGCTGAGCAGCATGATTCCTCACACCTGAGTTCCATGATTATTGCCTGCTGACTGTTTGATTCGTGCCTACTCAGCTCTTTGTTTATTGCCTCCAGAGGCACATGATCAGTGTATGATAGCAAACATGATCAGCGCATGATCAGTCACATGATCAGCGCCATTAAGTCACGTGATCACTACATGATAGTCATGTGATCAGTCCATGCTCAGTCACGGTATCAGTGCATGATCAGCCACGTGATCAGTGCATGATCTGTCACAAGATTAGTGTATGATCATCCACGTGATCAGTGCATGGGCAGTCATGTGATCAGTGCATGATATAGACGTGATCAGTGCATGATCAGTCACGTGATCAGTGCATGATAGCCACGTGATCAGTGCATGATCAGTCACCTGATGGGTGTATGATCATTCACGTGACCTGTACATGGTAGCTACATGATCATTGCATGATCAGCCACGTGAGTAGTGCATGATAGCCACGTGATCAGTGCATGATCAGTCACGTGATCAGTGCATGATCAGTCATGTGACCAGTACATGGTAGCTGCGTGATCATGCATGATCAGCCACGTGATCAGTGCATGATAGCCACGTGATCAGTGCATGATCAGACACGTGATCAGTGCATGATCAGTCACGTGATCAGTGCATGATCAGCCACGTGATCAGTGCATGATCAGCACGTGATCAGTGTATGATCAGCCACGTGATCAGTGCATGATAGCCACGTGATCAGTGCATGATCAGTCACGTGATCAGTGCATGATCAGTCACGTGATCAGTGCATGATCAGCCACGTGATCAGTGCATGATCAGCCACGTGATCAGTGCATGATCAATTACGTGATCAGTGCATGATCAGTCACGTGATCAGTACATGGTAGCTACGTGATCATTGCATGATCAGCCACGTGATCAGTGCATGATAGCCACGTGATCAGTGCATGATAGCCACGTGATCAGTGCATGATAGCCACGTGATCAGTGCATGATCAGTCATGTGATACGTGTGTGATCAGCCACGTGATCAGTGCATGATATCCACGTGATCAGTGCATGACAGCCACGTGATCAGTGCATGAGAGCCACGTGATCAGTGCATGATCAGTCACGTGATACATGTGTGATCAGCCACGTGATCAGTGCATGATGAGCCACGTGATCAGTGCATGATCAATTACGTGATCAGTGCATGATCAGTCACGTGACCAGTACATGGTTGCTACGTGATCGTTGCATGATCAGCCACGTGAGCAGTGCATGATAGCCACGTGATCAGTGCATGATCAGTCACGTGATCAGTACATGATCAGTCACGTGAACAGTGCATGATCATTTACGTGATCTTTGCATGATCAGTCACGTGACCAGTATATGGTTGCTACGTGATCATTCCATGACGAGCCACGTGAGCAGTGCATGATAGCCACGTGATGTGTGCATGAGTTACGTGAGCAGAGTATGATCAGCCACGTGATCAGTGCATGAGTGCCACGTGATCAGTGCATGATATGTCACGTGACAGGTGTGTGATCAGCCACGTGAACAGTGCATGTTCAGCCACGTGATCAGTGCATGATAGCCACGTGATCAGTGCATGATCAGTTACGTGAGCAGTGTATGATCAGCCACGTGATCAGTGCATGGTCAGACACGTGAACAGTGTATGATCAGCCACGTGATCAGTGCATGATCATCACGTGATCAGTGTATGATCAGCCACGTGAACAGTGCATGCTCAGTCACGTGATCTGGGCCTGCTGAGCTGCGTGATTACTGTCTGCTCATCTGCTTGACAATTGCCAGCTGAGCTGCACGATTCCTGCCTGTCATCTGCTTGACAATTGCCAGCTGTGCTGCGTAATTCCTGCCTGCTCAGCTGCTTGATTATTGCCAGCTGAGCAGCATGATTCCTCACACCTGAGTTCCATGATTATTGCCTGCTGACTGTTTGATTCGTGCCTACTCAGCTCTTTGTTTATTGCCTCCAGAGGCACATGATCAGTGTATGATAGCAAACATGATCAGCGCATGATCAGTCACATGATCAGCGCCATTAAGTCACGTGATCACTACATGATAGTCATGTGATCAGTCCATGCTCAGTCACGGTATCAGTGCATGATCAGCCACGTGATCAGTGCATGATCTGTCACAAGATTAGTGTATGATCATCCACGTGATCAGTGCATGGGCAGTCATGTGATCAGTGCATGATATAGACGTGATCAGTGCATGATCAGTCTCGTGATCAGTGCATGATAGCCACGTGATCAGTGCATGATCAGTCACCTGATGGGTGTATGATCATTCACGTGACCTGTACATGGTAGCTACATGATCATTGCATGATCAGCCACGTGAGTAGTGCATGATAGCCACGTGATCACTGCATGATCAGTCACGTGATCAGTGCATGATCAGTCATGTGACCAGTACATGGTAGCTGCGTGATCATGGCATGATCAGCCACGTGATCAGTGCATGATAGCCACGTGATCAGTGCATGATCAGACACGTGATCAGTGCATGATCAGTCACGTGATCAGTGCATGATCAGCCACGTGATCAGTGCATGATCAGCACGTGATCAGTGTATGTCAGCCACGTGATCAGTGCATGATAGCCACGTGATCAGTGCATGATCAGTCACGTGATCAGTGCATGATCAGTTACGTGATCAGTGTATGATCAGCCACGTGATCAGTGCATGATCAGCCACGTGATCAGTGCATGATCAATTACGTGATCAGTGCATGATCAGTCACGTGACCAGTACATGGTAGCTACGTGATGCATGATCAGCCACGTGATCAGTGCATGATAGCCACGTGATCAGTGCATGATAGCCACGTGATCAGTGCATGATAGCCACGTGATCAGTGCATGATCAGTCATGTGATACGTGTGTGATCAGCCACGTGATCAGTGCATGATATCCACGTGATCAGTGCATGACAGCCACGTGATCAGTGCATGAGAGCCACGTGATCAGTGCATGATCAGTCACGTGATACATGTGTGATCAGCCACGTGATCAGTGCATGATGAGCCACGTGATCAGTGCAGGATCAATTACGTGATCAGTGCATGATCAGTCACGTGACCAGTACATGGTTGCTACGTGATCGTTGCATGATCAGCCACGTGAGCAGAGCATGATAGCCACGTGATCAGTGCATGATCAGTCACGTGATCAGTACATGATCAGTCACGTGAACAGTGCATGATCATTTACGTGATCTTTGCATGATCAGTCACGTGACCAGTATATGGTTGCTACGTGATCATTCCATGACGAGCCACGTGAGCAGTGCATGATAGCCACGTGATGTGTGCATGAGTTACGTGAGCAGAGTATGATCAGCCACGTGATCAGTGCATGAGTGCCACGTGATCAGTGCATGATATGTCACGTGACAGGTGTGTGATCAGCCACGTGAACAGTGCATGTTCAGCCACGTGATCAGTGCATGATAGCCACGTGATCAGTGCATGATCAGTTACGTGAGCAGTGTATGATCAGCCACGTGATCAGTGCATGGTCAGACACGTGAACAGTGTATGATCAGCCACGTGATCAGTGCATGATAGCCACGTGATGTGTGTATGATCAGCCACGTGAACAGTGCATGCTCAGTCACGTGATCTGGGCCTGCTGAGCTGCGTGATTACTGTCTGCTCATCTGCTTGACAATTGCCAGCTGAGCTGCACGATTCCTGCCTGTCATCTGCTTGACAATTGCCAGCTGTGCTGCGTAATTCCTGCCTGCTCAGCTGCTTGATTATTGCCAGCTGAGCAGCATGATTCCTCACACCTGAGTTCCATGATTATTGCCTGCTGACTGTTTGATTCGTGCCTACTCAGCTCTTTGTTTATTGCCTCCAGAGGCACATGATCAGTGTATGATAGCAAACATGATCAGCGCATGATCAGTCACATGATCAGCGCCATTAAGTCACGTGATCACTACATGATAGTCATGTGATCAGTCCATGCTCAGTCACGGTATCAGTGCATGATCAGCCACGTGATCAGTGCATGATCTGTCACAAGATTAGTGTATGATCATCCACGTGATCAGTGCATGGGCAGTCATGTGATCAGTGCATGATATAGACGTGATCAGTGCATGATCAGTCTCGTGATCAGTGCATGATAGCCACGTGATCAGTGCATGATCAGTCACCTGATGGGTGTATGATCATTCACGTGACCTGTACATGGTAGCTACATGATCATTGCATGATCAGCCACGTGAGTAGTGCATGATAGCCACGTGATCACTGCATGATCAGTCACGTGATCAGTGCATGATCAGTCATGTGACCAGTACATGGTAGCTGCGTGATCATGGCATGATCAGCCACGTGATCAGTGCATGATAGCCACGTGATCAGTGCATGATCAGTCACGTGATCAGTGCATGATCAGTCACGTGATCAGTGCATGATCAGCCACGTGATCAGTGCATGATCAGCACGTGATCAGTGCATGATCAGCCATCAGTGCATGATAGCCACGTGATCAGTGCATGATCAGTCACGTGATCAGTGCATGATCAGTTATGTGATCAGTGTATGATCAGCCACGTGATCAGTGCATGATCAGCCACATGATCAGTGCATGATCAATTACGTGATCAGTGCATGATCAGTCACGTGACCAGTACATGGTAGCTACGTGATCATGCATGATCAGCCACGTGATGCATGATAGCCACGTGATCAGTGCATGATAGCCACGTGATCAGTGCATGATAGCCACGTGATCAGTGCATGATCAGTCATGTGATACGTGTGTGATCAGCCACGTGATCAGTGCATGATATCCACGTGATCAGTGCATGACAGCCACGTGATCAGTGCATGATAGCCACGTGATCAGTGCATGATCAGTCACGTGATACATGTGTGATCAGCCACGTGATCAGTGCATGATGAGCCACGTGATCAGTGCAGGATCAATTACGTGATCAGTGCATGATCAGTCACGTGACCAGTACATGGTTGCTACGTGATCGTTGCATGATCAGCCACGTGAGCAGAGCATGATAGCCACGTGATCAGTGCATGATCAGTCACGTGATCAGTACATGATCAGTCACGTGAACAGTGCATGATCATTTACGTGATCTTTGCATGATCAGTCACGTGACCAGTATATGGTTGCTACGTGATCATTCCATGACGAGCCACGTGAGCAGTGCATGATAGCCACGTGATGTGTGCATGAGTTACGTGAGCAGAGTATGATCAGCCACGTGATCAGTGCATGAGTGCCACGTGATCAGTGCATGATATGTCACGTGACAGGTGTGTGATCAGCCACGTGAACAGTGCATGTTCAGCCACGTGATCAGTGCATGATAGCCACGTGATCAGTGCATGATCAGTTACGTGAGCAGTGTATGATCAGCCACGTGATCAGTGCATGGTCAGACACGTGAACAGTGTATGATCAGCCACGTGATCAGTGCATGATATCCAAGTGATCAGTGCATGATCATCACGTGATCAGTGTATGATCAGCCACGTGAACAGTGCATGCTCAGTCACGTGATCTGGGCCTGCTGAGCTGCGTGATTACTGTCTGCTCATCTGCTTGACAATTGCCAGCTGAGCTGCACGATTCCTGCCTGTCATCTGCTTGACAATTGCCAGCTGTGCTGCGTAATTCCTGCCTGCTCAGCTGCTTGATTATTGCCAGCTGAGCAGCATGATTCCTCACACCTGAGTTCCATGATTATTGCCTGCTGACTGTTTGATTCGTGCCTACTCAGCTCTTTGTTTATTGCCTCCAGAGGCACATGATCAGTGTATGATAGCAAACATGATCAGCGCATGATCAGTCACATGATCAGCGCCATTAAGTCACGTGATCACTACATGATAGTCATGTGATCAGTCCATGCTCAGTCACGGTATCAGTGCATGATCAGCCACGTGATCAGTGCATGATCTGTCACAAGATTAGTGTATGATCATCCACGTGATCAGTGCATGGGCAGTCATGTGATCAGTGCATGATATAGACGTGATCAGTGCATGATCAGTCTCGTGATCAGTGCATGATAGCCACGTGATCAGTGCATGATCAGTCACCTGATGGGTGTATGATCATTCACGTGACCTGTACATGGTAGCTACATGATCATTGCATGATCAGCCACGTGAGTAGTGCATGATAGCCACGTGATCACTGCATGATCAGTCACGTGATCAGTGCATGATCAGTCATGTGACCAGTACATGGTAGCTGCGTGATCATGGCATGATCAGCCACGTGATCAGTGCATGATAGCCACGTGATCAGTGCATGATCAGACACGTGATCAGTGCATGATCAGTCACGTGATCAGTGCATGATCAGCCACGTGATCAGTGCATGATCAGCACGTGATCAGTGTATGTCAGCCACGTGATCAGTGCATGATAGCCACGTGATCAGTGCATGATCAGTCACGTGATCAGTGCATGATCAGTTATGTGATCAGTGCATGATCAGCCACGTGATCAGTGCATGATCAGCCACGTGATCAGTGCATGATCAATTACGTGATCAGTGCATGATCAGTCACGTGACCAGTACATGGTAGCTACGTGATCATTGCATGATCAGCCACGTGATCAGTGCATGATAGCCACGTGATCAGTGCATGATAGCCACGTGATCAGTGCATGATCAGTCATGTGATACGTGTGTGATCAGCCACGTGATCAGTGCATGATATCCACGTGATCAGTGCATGACAGCCACGTGATCAGTGCATGAGAGCCACGTGATCAGTGCATGATCAGTCACGTGATACATGTGTGATCAGCCACGTGATCAGTGCATGATGAGCCACGTGATCAGTGCATGATCAATTACGTGATCAGTGCATGATCAGTCACGTGACCAGTACATGGTTGCTACGTGATCGTTGCATGATCAGCCACGTGAGCAGTGCATGATAGCCACGTGATCAGTGCATGATCAGTCACGTGATCAGTACATGATCAGTCACGTGAACAGTGCATGATCATTTACGTGATCTTTGCATGATCAGTCACGTGACCAGTATATGGTTGCTACGTGATCATTCCATGACGAGCCACGTGAGCAGTGCATGATAGCCACGTGATGTGTGCATGAGTTACGTGAGCAGAGTATGATCAGCCACGTGATCAGTGCATGAGTGCCACGTGATCAGTGCATGATATGTCACGTGACAGGTGTGTGATCAGCCACGTGAACAGTGCATGTTCAGCCACGTGATCAGTGCATGATAGCCACGTGATCAGTGCATGATCAGTTAGTGAGCCACGTGATCAGTGCATGGTCAGCCACGTGATCAGTGCATGATCAGACACGTGATCAGTGCATGATCAGCCACGTGATCAGTGCATGATCATCACGTGATCAGTGTATGATCAGCCACGTGAACAGTGCATGCTCAGTCACGTGATCTGGGCCTGCTGAGCTGCGTGATTACTGTCTGCTCATCTGCTTGACAATTGCCAGCTGAGCTGCACGATTCCTGCCTGTCATCTGCTTGACAATTGCCAGCTGTGCTGCGTAATTCCTGCCTGCTCAGCTGCTTGATTATTGCCAGCTGAGCAGCATGATTCCTCACACCTGAGTTCCATGATTATTGCCTGCTGACTGTTTGATTCGTGCCTACTCAGCTCTTTGTTTATTGCCTCCAGAGGCACATGATCAGTGTATGATAGCAAACATGATCAGCGCATGATCAGTCACATGATCAGCGCCATTAAGTCACGTGATCACTACATGATAGTCATGTGATCAGTCCATGCTCAGTCACGGTATCAGTGCATGATCAGCCACGTGATCAGTGCATGATCTGTCACAAGATTAGTGTATGATCATCCACGTGATCAGTGCATGGGCAGTCATGTGATCAGTGCATGATATAGACGTGATCAGTGCATGATCAGTCTCGTGATCAGTGCATGATAGCCACGTGATCAGTGCATGATCAGTCACCTGATGGGTGTATGATCATTCACGTGACCTGTACATGGTAGCTACATGATCATTGCATGATCAGCCACGTGAGTAGTGCATGATAGCCACGTGATCACTGCATGATCAGTCACGTGATCAGTGCATGATCAGTCATGTGACCAGTACATGGTAGCTGCGTGATCATGGCATGATCAGCCACGTGATCAGTGCATGATAGCCACGTGATCAGTGCATGATCAGACACGTGATCAGTGCATGATCAGTCACGTGATCAGTGCATGATCAGCCACGTGATCAGTGCATGATCAGCACGTGATCAGTGTATGTCAGCCACGTGATCAGTGCATGATAGCCACGTGATCAGTGCATGATCAGTCACGTGATCAGTGCATGATCAGTTACGTGATCAGTGTATGATCAGCCACGTGATCAGTGCATGATCAGCCACGTGATCAGTGCATGATCAATTACGTGATCAGTGCATGATCAGTCACGTGACCAGTACATGGTAGCTACGTGATCATTGCATGATCAGCCACGTGATCAGTGCATGATAGCCACGTGATCAGTGCATGATAGCCACGTGATCAGTGCATGATCAGCCACGTGATCAGTGCATGATCAGCCACGTGATCAGTGCATGATCAGCCACGTGATCAGTGCATGATACGTGATCAGTGTGATCACGTGCATGATCAGCCACGTGATCAGTGCATGATCAGCCACGTGATCAGTGCATGATCAGTCACGTGATCAGTGCATGATCAGCCACGTGATCAGTGCATGATCAGCCACGTGATCAGTGCATGATCAGCCACGTGATCAGTGCATGATCAGCCACGTGATCAGTGCATGATCAGCCACGTGATCAGTGCATGATCAGCCACGTGATCAGTGCATGATAGCCACGTGATCAGTGCATGATCAGTCACGTGATCAGTGATCAGTCACGTGATCAGTGCATGATCAGCCACGTGATCAGTGCATGATCAGCCACGTGATCAGTGCATGATCATTTACGTGATCAGTGCATGATCAGTCACGTGAATATGGTAGCTACGTGATCATTGCATGATCAGCCACGTGATCAGTGCATGATAGCCACGTGATCAGTGCATGATAGCCACGTGATCAGTGCATGATCAGTACGTGATCAGTGTATGATCAGCCACGTGATCAGTGCATGATGCCACGTGATCAGTGCATGATCAGCCACGTGATCAGTGCATGTGTGATCAGATCAGCCACGTGATCAGTGCATGATAGCCACGTGATCAGTGCATGATCAGCCACGTGATCAGTGCATGATCAGCCACGTGATCAGTGCATGATCAGACACGTGATCAGTGCATGATCAGCCACGTGATCAGTGCATGATCAGCCACGTGATCAGTGCATGATCATCACGTGATCAGTGTATGATCAGCCACGTGAACAGTGCATGCTCAGTCACGTGATCTGGGCCTGCTGAGCTGCGTGATTACTGTCTGCTCATCTGCTTGACAATTGCCAGCTGAGCTGCACGATTCCTGCCTGTCATCTGCTTGACAATTGCCAGCTGTGCTGCGTAATTCCTGCCTGCTCAGCTGCCTGATTATTGCCAGCTGAGCAGCATGATTCCTCACACCTGAGTTCCATGATTATTGCCTGCTGACTGTTTGATTCGTGCCTACTCAGCTCTTTGTTTATTGCCTCCAGAGGCACATGATCAGTGTATGATAGCAAACATGATCAGCGCATGATCAGTCACATGATCAGCGCCATTAAGTCACGTGATCACTACATGATAGTCATGTGATCAGTCCATGCTCAGTCACGGTATCAGTGCATGATCAGCCACGTGATCAGTGCATGATCTGTCACAAGATTAGTGTATGATCATCCACGTGATCAGTGCATGGGCAGTCATGTGATCAGTGCATGATATAGACGTGATCAGTGCATGATCAGTCTCGTGATCAGTGCATGATAGCCACGTGATCAGTGCATGATCAGTCACCTGATGGGTGTATGATCATTCACGTGACCTGTACATGGTAGCTACATGATCATTGCATGATCAGCCACGTGAGTAGTGCATGATAGCCACGTGATCAGTGCATGATCAGTCACGTGATCAGTGCATGATCAGTCATGTGACCAGTACATGGTAGCTGCGTGATCAGCATGATCAGCCACGTGATCAGTGCATGATAGCCACGTGATCAGTGCATGATCAGTCACGTGATCAGTGCATGATCAGTCACGTGATCAGTGCATGATCAGCCACGTGATCAGTGCATGATCAGCCACGTGATCAGTGCATGATCAGCCACGTGATCAGTGCATGATAGCCACGTGATCAGTGCATGATCAGCCACGTGATCAGTGCATGATCAGCACGTGATCAGTGATGTCAGCCAAGTGATCAGTGCATGATAGCCACGTGATCAGTGCATGATCAGTCACGTGATCAGTGCATGATCAGTTATGTGATCAGTATGATCAGCCACGTGATCAGTGCATGATCAGCCACGTGATCAGTGCATGATCACGTGATCAGTGCATGATCAGTCACATGGTAGCACGTGATCAGTGCATGATCAGCCACGTGATCAGTGCATGATAGCCACGTGATCAGTGCATGATAGCCACGTGATCAGTGCATGATAGCCACGTGATCAGTGCATGATCAGTCATGTGATACGTGTGTGATCAGCCACGTGATCAGTGCATGATATCCACGTGATCAGTGCATGACAGCCACGTGATCAGTGCATGAGAGCCACGTGATCAGTGCATGATCAGTCACGTGATACATGTGTGATCAGCCACGTGATCAGTGCATGATGAGCCACGTGATCAGTGCAGGATCAATTACGTGATCAGTGCATGATCAGTCACGTGACCAGTACATGGTTGCTACGTGATCGTTGCATGATCAGCCACGTGAGCAGAGCATGATAGCCACGTGATCAGTGCATGATCAGTCACGTGATCAGTACATGATCAGTCACGTGAACAGTGCATGATCATTTACGTGATCTTTGCATGATCAGTCACGTGACCAGTATATGGTTGCTACGTGATCATTCCATGACGAGCCACGTGAGCAGTGCATGATAGCCACGTGATGTGTGCATGAGTTACGTGAGCAGAGTATGATCAGCCACGTGATCAGTGCATGAGTGCCACGTGATCAGTGCATGATATGTCACGTGACAGGTGTGTGATCAGCCACGTGAACAGTGCATGTTCAGCCACGTGATCAGTGCATGATAGCCACGTGATCAGTGCATGATCAGTTACGTGAGCAGTGTATGATCAGCCACGTGATCAGTGCATGGTCAGACACGTGAACAGTGTATGATCAGCCACGTGATCAGTGCATGATATCCAAGTGATCAGTGCATGATCATCACGTGATCAGTGTATGATCAGCCACGTGAACAGTGCATGCTCAGTCACGTGATCTGGGCCTGCTGAGCTGCGTGATTACTGTCTGCTCATCTGCTTGACAATTGCCAGCTGAGCTGCACGATTCCTGCCTGTCATCTGCTTGACAATTGCCAGCTGTGCTGCGTAATTCCTGCCTGCTCAGCTGCTTGATTATTGCCAGCTGAGCAGCATGATTCCTCACACCTGAGTTCCATGATTATTGCCTGCTGACTGTTTGATTCGTGCCTACTCAGCTCTTTGTTTATTGCCTCCAGAGGCACATGATCAGTGTATGATAGCAAACATGATCAGCGCATGATCAGTCACATGATCAGCGCCATTAAGTCACGTGATCACTACATGATAGTCATGTGATCAGTCCATGCTCAGTCACGGTATCAGTGCATGATCAGCCACGTGATCAGTGCATGATCTGTCACAAGATTAGTGTATGATCATCCACGTGATCAGTGCATGGGCAGTCATGTGATCAGTGCATGATATAGACGTGATCAGTGCATGATCAGTCTCGTGATCAGTGCATGATAGCCACGTGATCAGTGCATGATCAGTCACCTGATGGGTGTATGATCATTCACGTGACCTGTACATGGTAGCTACATGATCATTGCATGATCAGCCACGTGAGTAGTGCATGATAGCCACGTGATCACTGCATGATCAGTCACGTGATCAGTGCATGATCAGTCATGTGACCAGTACATGGTAGCTGCGTGATCATGGCATGATCAGCCACGTGATCAGTGCATGATAGCCACGTGATCAGTGCATGATCAGACACGTGATCAGTGCATGATCAGTCACGTGATCAGTGCATGATCAGCCACGTGATCAGTGCATGACCAGCACGTGATCAGTGTATGTCAGCCACGTGATCAGTGCATGATAGCCACGTGATCAGTGCATGATCAGTCACGTGATCAGTGCATGATCAGTTACGTGATCAGTGTATGATCAGCCACGTGATCAGTGCATGATCAGCCACATGATCAGTGCATGATCAATTACGTGATCAGTGCATGATCAGTCACGTGACCAGTACATGGTAGCTACGTGATCATTGCATGATCAGCCACGTGATCAGTGCATGATAGCCACGTGATCAGTGCATGATAGCCACGTGATCAGTGCATGATCAGTCATGTGATACGTGTGTGATCAGCCACGTGATCAGTGCATGATATCCACGTGATCAGTGCATGACAGCCACGTGATCAGTGCATGAGAGCCACGTGATCAGTGCATGATCAGTCACGTGATACATGTGTGATCAGCCACGTGATCAGTGCATGATGAGCCACGTGATCAGTGCATGATCAATTACGTGATCAGTGCATGATCAGTCACGTGACCAGTACATGGTTGCTACGTGATCGTTGCATGATCAGCCACGTGATCAGTGCATGATAGCCACGTGATCAGTGCATGATCAGTCACGTGATCAGTGCATGATCAGTCACGTGATCAGTGCATGATCATTTACGTGATCAGTGCATGATCAGTCACGTGACCAGTATATGGTTGCTACGTGATCATTGCATGACAGCCACGTGATCAGTGCATGATAGCCACGTGATGTGTGCATGAGTTACGTGATCAGTGTATGATCAGCCACGTGATCAGTGCATGAGTGCCACGTGATCAGTGCATGATATAGCACGTGACAGTGTGTGATCAGCCACGTGATCAGTGCATGATCAGCCACGTGATCAGTGCATGAGTGCCACGTGATCAGTGCATGATATGTCACGTGACAGTGTGTGATCAGCCACGTGAACAGTGCATGATCAGCCACGTGATCAGTGCATGATAGCCACGTGATCAGTGCATGATCAGTTACGTGAGCAGTGTATGATCAGCCACGTGATCAGTGCATGGTCAGACACGTGAACAGTGTATGATCAGCCACGTGATCAGTGCATGATATCCAAGTGATCAGTGCATGATCATCACGTGATCAGTGTATGATCAGCCACGTGAACAGTGCATGCTCAGTCACGTGATCTGGGCCTGCTGAGCTGCGTGATTACTGTCTGCTCATCTGCTTGACAATTGCCAGCTGAGCTGCACGATTCCTGCCTGTCATCTGCTTGACAATTGCCAGCTGTGCTGCATAATTCCTGCCTGCTCAGCTGCTTGATTATTGCCAGCTGAGCAGCATGATTCCTCACACCTGAGTTCCATGATTATTGCCTGCTGACTGTTTGATTCGTGCCTACTCAGCTCTTTGTTTATTGCCTCCAGAGGCACATGATCAGTGTATGATAGCAAACATGATCAGCGCATGATCAGTCACATGATCAGCGCCATTAAGTCACGTGATCACTACATGATAGTCATGTGATCAGTCCATGCTCAGTCACGGTATCAGTGCATGATCAGCCACGTGATCAGTGCATGATCTGTCACAAGATTAGTGTATGATCATCCACGTGATCAGTGCATGGGCAGTCATGTGATCAGTGCATGATATAGACGTGAACAGTGCATGATCAGTCTCGTGATCAGTGCATGATAGCCACGTGATCAGTGCATGATCAGTCACCTGATGGGTGTATGATCATTCACGTGACCTGTACATGGTAGCTACATGATCATTGCATGATCAGCCACGTGAGTAGTGCATGATAGCCACGTGATCAGTGCATGATCAGTCACGTGATCAGTGCATGATCAGTCATGTGACCAGTACATGGTAGCTGCGTGATCATGGCATGATCAGCCACGTGAGCAGTGCATGATAGCCACGTGATCAGTGCATGATCAGACACGTGATCAGTGCATGATCAGTCACGTGATCAGTGCATGATCAGCCACGTGATCAGTGCATGATCAGGCACGTGATCAGTGTATGTCAGCCACGTGATCAGTGCATGATAGCCACGTGATCAGTGCATGATCAGTCACGTGATCAGTGCATGATCAGTTACGTGATCAGTGCATGATCAGCCACGTGATCAGTGCATGATCAGCCACGTGATCAGTGCATGATCAATTACGTGATCAGTGCATGATCAGTCACGTGACCAGTACATGGTAGCTACGTGATCATTGCATGATCAGCCACGTGATCAGTGCATGATAGCCACGTGATCAGTGCATGATAGCCACGTGATCAGTGCATGATCAGTCATGTGATACGTGTGTGATCAGCCACGTGATCAGTGCATGATATCCACGTGATCAGTGCATGATGCCACGTGATCAGTGCATGATAGTCACGTGATCAGTGTGTGATCAGCCACGTGATCAGTGCATGATCAGCCACGTGATCAGTGCATGATCAGTCACGTGATCAGTGCATGATCAGCCACGTGATCAGTGCATGATCAGCCACGTGATCAGTGCATGATCAGTCACGTGATCAGTGCATGATCAGCCACGTGATCAGTGCATGATCAGTCACGTGATCAGTGCATGATCAGCCACGTGATCAGTGCATGATAGCCACGTGATCAGTGCATGATCAGTCACGTGATCAGTGCATGATCAGTCACGTGATCAGTGCATGATCAGCCACGTGATCAGTGCATGATCAGCCACGTGATCAGTGCATGATCAATTACGTGATCAGTGCATGATCAGTCACGTGATCAGTGCATGATAGCTACGTGATCATTGCATGATCAGCCACGTGATCAGTGCATGATAGCCACGTGATCAGTGCATGATAGCCACGTGATCAGTGCATGATCAGTCACGTGAGCAGTGTATGATCAGCCACGTGATCAGTGCATGATCAGCCACGTGATCAGTGCATGATCAGCCACGTGATCAGTGCATGATCAGCCACGTGATCAGTGCATGATCAGCCACGTGATCAGTGCATGATAGCCACGTGATCAGTGCATGATCAGTTACGTGAGCAGTGTATGATCAGCCACGTGATCAGTGCATGGTCAGACACGTGAACAGTGTATGATCAGCCACGTGATCAGTGCATGATATCCAAGTGATCAGTGCATGATCATCACGTGATCAGTGTATGATCAGCCACGTGAACAGTGCATGCTCAGTCACGTGATCTGGGCCTGCTGAGCTGCGTGATTACTGTCTGCTCATCTGCTTGACAATTGCCAGCTGAGCTGCACGATTCCTGCCTGTCATCTGCTTGACAATTGCCAGCTGTGCTGCGTAATTCCTGCCTGCTCAGCTGCTTGATTATTGCCAGCTGAGCAGCATGATTCCTCACACCTGAGTTCCATGATTATTGCCTGCTGACTGTTTGATTCGTGCCTACTCAGCTCTTTGTTTATTGCCTCCAGAGGCACATGATCAGTGTATGATAGCAAACATGATCAGCGCATGATCAGTCACATGATCAGCGCCATTAAGTCACGTGATCACTACATGATAGTCATGTGATCAGTCCATGCTCAGTCACGGTATCAGTGCATGATCAGCCACGTGATCAGTGCATGATCTGTCACATGATTAGTGTATGATCATCCACGTGATCAGTGCATGGGCAGTCATGTGATCAGTGCATGATATAGACGTGATCAGTGCATGATCAGTCTCGTGATCAGTGCATGATAGCCACGTGATCAGTGCATGATCAGTCACCTGATGGGTGTATGATCATTCACGTGACCTGTACATGGTAGCTACATGATCATTGCATGATCAGCCACGTGAGTAGTGCATGATAGCCACGTGATCAGTGCATGATCAGTCACGTGATCAGTGCATGATCAGTCATGTGACCAGTACATGGTAGCTGCGTGATCATGCATGATCAGCCACGTGATCAGTGCATGATAGCCACGTGATCAGTGCATGATCAGACACGTGATCAGTGCATGATCAGTCACGTGATCAGTGCATGATCAGCCACGTGATCAGTGCATGATCAGCCACGTGATCAGTGCATGATCAGCCACGTGATCAGTGCATGATAGCCACGTGATCAGTGCATGATCAGTCACGTGATCAGTGCATGATCAGTCACGTGATCAGTGCATGATCAGCCACGTGATCAGTGCATGATCAGCCACGTGATCAGTGCATGATAGCCACGTGATCAGTGCATGATCAGTCACGTGATCATGTGTGATCAGCCACGTGATCAGTGCATGATAGCCACGTGATCAGTGCATGAGTGCCACGTGATCAGTGCATGATATGTCACGTGACAGTGTGTGATCAGCCACGTGATCAGTGCATGATCAGCCACGTGATCAGTGCATGATAGCCACGTGATCAGTGCATGATCAGTTACGTGAGCAGTGTATGATCAGCCACGTGATCAGTGCATGGTCAGACACGTGAACAGTGTATGATCAGCCACGTGATCAGTGCATGATATCCAAGTGATCAGTGCATGATCATCACGTGATCAGTGTATGATCAGCCACGTGAACAGTGCATGCTCAGTCACGTGATCTGGGCCTGCTGAGCTGCGTGATTACTGTCTGCTCATCTGCTTGACAATTGCCAGCTGAGCTGCACGATTCCTGCCTGTCATCTGCTTGACAATTGCCAGCTGTGCTGCGTAATTCCTGCCTGCTCAGCTGCTTGATTATTGCCAGCTGAGCAGCATGATTCCTCACACCTGAGTTCCATGATTATTGCCTGCTGACTGTTTGATTCGTGCCTACTCAGCTCTTTGTTTATTGCCTCCAGAGGCACATGATCAGTGTATGATAGCAAACATGATCAGCGCATGATCAGTCACATGATCAGCGCCATTAAGTCACGTGATCACTACATGATAGTCATGTGATCAGTCCATGCTCAGTCACGGTATCAGTGCATGATCAGCCACGTGATCAGTGCATGATCTGTCACAAGATTAGTGTATGATCATCCACGTGATCAGTGCATGGGCAGTCATGTGATCAGTGCATGATATAGACGTGATCAGTGCATGATCAGTCTCGTGATCAGTGCATGATAGCCACGTGATCAGTGCATGATCAGTCACCTGATGGGTGTATGATCATTCACGTGACCTGTACATGGTAGCTACATGATCATTGCATGATCAGCCACGTGAGTAGTGCATGATAGCCACGTGATCACTGCATGATCAGTCACGTGATCAGTGCATGATCAGTCATGTGACCAGTACATGGTAGCTGCGTGATCATGGCATGATCAGCCACGTGAGCAGTGCATGATAGCCACGTGATCAGTGCATGATCAGACACGTGATCAGTGCATGATCAGTCACGTGATCAGTGCATGATCAGCCACGTGATCAGTGCATGATCAGGCACGTGATCAGTGTATGTCAGCCAGTGATCAGTGCATGATAGCCACGTGATCAGTGCATGATCAGTCACGTGATCAGTGCATGATCAGTTACGTGATCAGTGTATGATCAGCCACGTGATCAGTGCATGATCAGCCACATGATCAGTGCATGATCAATTACGTGATCAGTGCATGATCAGTCACGTGACCAGTACATGGTAGCTACGTGATCATTGCATGATCAGCCACGTGATCAGTGCATGATAGCCACGTGATCAGTGCATGATAGCCACGTGATCAGTGCATGATAGCCACGTGATCAGTGCATGATCAGTCATGTGATACGTGTGTGATCAGCCACGTGATCAGTGCATGATATCCACGTGATCAGTGCATGACAGCCACGTGATCAGTGCATGATAGCCACGTGATCAGTGCATGATCAGTCACGTGATACATGTGTGATCAGCCACGTGATCAGTGCATGATGAGCCACGTGATCAGTGCAGGATCAATTACGTGATCAGTGCATGATCAGTCACGTGACCAGTACATGGTTGCTACGTGATCGTTGCATGATCAGCCACGTGAGCAGAGCATGATAGCCACGTGATCAGTGCATGATCAGTCACGTGATCAGTACATGATCAGTCACGTGAACAGTGCATGATCATTTACGTGATCTTTGCATGATCAGTCACGTGACCAGTATATGGTTGCTACGTGATCATTCCATGACGAGCCACGTGAGCAGTGCATGATAGCCACGTGATGTGTGCATGAGTTACGTGAGCAGAGTATGATCAGCCACGTGATCAGTGCATGAGTGCCACGTGATCAGTGCATGATATGTCACGTGACAGGTGTGTGATCAGCCACGTGAACAGTGCATGTTCAGCCACGTGATCAGTGCATGATAGCCACGTGATCAGTGCATGATCAGTTACGTGAGCAGTGTATGATCAGCCACGTGATCAGTGCATGGTCAGACACGTGAACAGTGTATGATCAGCCACGTGATCAGTGCATGATATCCAAGTGATCAGTGCATGATCATCACGTGATCAGTGTATGATCAGCCACGTGAACAGTGCATGCTCAGTCACGTGATCTGGGCCTGCTGAGCTGCGTGATTACTGTCTGCTCATCTGCTTGACAATTGCCAGCTGAGCTGCACGATTCCTGCCTGTCATCTGCTTGACAATTGCCAGCTGTGCTGCGTAATTCCTGCCTGCTCAGCTGCTTGATTATTGCCAGCTGAGCAGCATGATTCCTCACACCTGAGTTCCATGATTATTGCCTGCTGACTGTTTGATTCGTGCCTACTCAGCTCTTTGTTTATTGCCTCCAGAGGCACATGATCAGTGTATGATAGCAAACATGATCAGCGCATGATCAGTCACATGATCAGCGCCATTAAGTCACGTGATCACTACATGATAGTCATGTGATCAGTCCATGCTCAGTCACGGTATCAGTGCATGATCAGCCACGTGATCAGTGCATGATCTGTCACAAGATTAGTGTATGATCATCCACGTGATCAGTGCATGGGCAGTCATGTGATCAGTGCATGATATAGACGTGATCAGTGCATGATCAGTCTCGTGATCAGTGCATGATAGCCACGTGATCAGTGCATGATCAGTCACCTGATGGGTGTATGATCATTCACGTGACCTGTACATGGTAGCTACATGATCATTGCATGATCAGCCACGTGAGTAGTGCATGATAGCCACGTGATCACTGCATGATCAGTCACGTGATCAGTGCATGATCAGTCATGTGACCAGTACATGGTAGCTGCGTGATCATGGCATGATCAGCCACGTGAGCAGTGCATGATAGCCACGTGATCAGTGCATGATCAGACACGTGATCAGTGCATGATCAGTCACGTGATCAGTGCATGATCAGCCACGTGATCAGTGCATGACCAGGCACGTGATCAGTGTATGTCCAGCCAAGTGATCAGTGCATGATAGCCACGTGATCAGTGCATGATCAGTCACGTGATCAGTGCATGATCAGTTATGTGATCAGTGTATGATCAGCCACGTGATCAGTGCATGATCAGCCACATGATCAGTGCATGATCAATTACGTGATCAGTGCATGATCAGTCACGTGACCAGTACATGGTAGCTACGTGATCATTGCATGATCAGCCACGTGATCAGTGCATGATAGCCACGTGATCAGTGCATGATAGCCACGTGATCAGTGCATGATCAGTCATGTGATACGTGTGTGATCAGCCACGTGATCAGTGCATGATATCCACGTGATCAGTGCATGACAGCCACGTGATCAGTGCATGAGAGCCACGTGATCAGTGCATGATCAGTCACGTGATACATGTGTGATCAGCCACGTGATCAGTGCATGATGAGCCACGTGATCAGTGCAGGATCAATTACGTGATCAGTGCATGATCAGTCACGTGACCAGTACATGGTTGCTACGTGATCGTTGCATGATCAGCCACGTGAGCAGAGCATGATAGCCACGTGATCAGTGCATGATCAGTCACGTGATCAGTACATGATCAGTCACGTGAACAGTGCATGATCATTTACGTGATCTTTGCATGATCAGTCACGTGACCAGTATATGGTTGCTACGTGATCATTCCATGACGAGCCACGTGAGCAGTGCATGATAGCCACGTGATGTGTGCATGAGTTACGTGAGCAGAGTATGATCAGCCACGTGATCAGTGCATGAGTGCCACGTGATCAGTGCATGATATGTCACGTGACAGGTGTGTGATCAGCCACGTGAACAGTGCATGTTCAGCCACGTGATCAGTGCATGATAGCCACGTGATCAGTGCATGATCAGTTACGTGAGCAGTGTATGATCAGCCACGTGATCAGTGCATGGTCAGACACGTGAACAGTGTATGATCAGCCACGTGATCAGTGCATGATATCCAAGTGATCAGTGCATGATCATCACGTGATCAGTGTATGATCAGCCACGTGAACAGTGCATGCTCAGTCACGTGATCTGGGCCTGCTGAGCTGCGTGATTACTGTCTGCTCATCTGCTTGACAATTGCCAGCTGAGCTGCACGATTCCTGCCTGTCATCTGCTTGACAATTGCCAGCTGTGCTGCGTAATTCCTGCCTGCTCAGCTGCTTGATTATTGCCAGCTGAGCAGCATGATTCCTCACACCTGAGTTCCATGATTATTGCCTGCTGACTGTTTGATTCGTGCCTACTCAGCTCTTTGTTTATTGCCTCCAGAGGCACATGATCAGTGTATGATAGCAAACATGATCAGCGCATGATCAGTCACATGATCAGCGCCATTAAGTCACGTGATCACTACATGATAGTCATGTGATCAGTCCATGCTCAGTCACGGTATCAGTGCATGATCAGCCACGTGATCAGTGCATGATCTGTCACAAGATTAGTGTATGATCATCCACGTGATCAGTGCATGGGCAGTCATGTGATCAGTGCATGATATAGACGTGATCAGTGCATGATCAGTCTCGTGATCAGTGCATGATAGCCACGTGATCAGTGCATGATCAGTCACCTGATGGGTGTATGATCATTCACGTGACCTGTACATGGTAGCTACATGATCATTGCATGATCAGCCACGTGAGTAGTGCATGATAGCCACGTGATCAGTGCATGATCAGTCACGTGATCAGTGCATGATCAGTCATGTGACCAGTACATGGTAGCTGCGTGATCATGGCATGATCAGCCACGTGAGCAGTGCATGATAGCCACGTGATCAGTGCATGATCAGACACGTGATCAGTGCATGATCAGTCACGTGATCAGTGCATGATCAGCCACGTGATCAGTGCATGATCAGGCACGTGATCAGTGTATGTCAGCCACGTGATCAGTGCATGATAGCCACGTGATCAGTGCATGATCAGTCACGTGATCAGTGCATGATCAGTCACGTGATCAGTGTATGATCAGCCACGTGATCAGTGCATGATCAGCCACGTGATCAGTGCATGATCAATTACGTGATCAGTGCATGATCAGTCACGTGACCAGTACATGGTAGCTACGTGATCATTGCATGATCAGCCACGTGATCAGTGCATGATAGCCACGTGATCAGTGCATGATAGCCACGTGATCAGTGCATGATCAGTCATGTGATACGTGTGTGATCAGCCACGTGATCAGTGCATGATATCCACGTGATCAGTGCATGATGCCACGTGATCAGTGCATGATAGTCACGTGATCAGTGCATGATCAGCCACGTGATCAGTGCATGATCAGCCACGTGATCAGTGCATGATCAGTCACGTGATCAGTGCATGATCAGCCACGTGATCAGTGCATGATCAGCCACGTGATCAGTGCATGATCAGTCACGTGATCAGTGCATGATCAGCCACGTGATCAGTGCATGATCAGTCACGTGATCAGTGCATGATCAGCCACGTGATCAGTGCATGATAGCCACGTGATCAGTGCATGATCAGTCACGTGATCAGTGCATGATCAGTCACGTGATCAGTGCATGATCAGCCACGTGATCAGTGCATGATCAGCCACGTGATCAGTGCATGATCAATTACGTGATCAGTGCATGATCAGTCACGTGATCAGTGCATGATAGCTACGTGATCAGTGCATGATCAGCCACGTGATCAGTGCATGATAGCCACGTGATCAGTGCATGATCAGCCACGTGATCAGTGCATGATAGCCACGTGATCAGTGCATGATCAGTCATGTGATACGTGTGTGATCAGCCACGTGATCAGTGCATGATATCCACGTGATCAGTGCATGACAGCCACGTGATCAGTGCATGAGAGCCACGTGATCAGTGCATGATCAGTCACGTGATACATGTGTGATCAGCCACGTGATCAGTGCATGATGAGCCACGTGATCAGTGCAGGATCAATTACGTGATCAGTGCATGATCAGTCACGTGACCAGTACATGGTTGCTACGTGATCGTTGCATGATCAGCCACGTGAGCAGAGCATGATAGCCACGTGATCAGTGCATGATCAGTCACGTGATCAGTACATGATCAGTCACGTGAACAGTGCATGATCATTTACGTGATCTGTGCATGATCAGTCACGTGACCAGTATATGGTAGCTACGTGATCATTCCATGACGAGCCACGTGAGCAGTGCATGATAGCCACGTGATGTGTGCATGAGTTACGTGAGCAGAGTATGATCAGCCACGTGATCAGTGCATGAGTGCCACGTGATCAGTGCATGATATGTCACGTGACAGGTGTGTGATCAGCCACGTGAACAGTGCATGTTCAGCCACGTGATCAGTGCATGATAGCCACGTGATCAGTGCATGATCAGTTACGTGAGCAGTGTATGATCAGCCACGTGATCAGTGCATGGTCAGACACGTGAACAGTGTATGATCAGCCACGTGATCAGTGCATGATATCCAAGTGATCAGTGCATGATCATCACGTGATCAGTGTATGATCAGCCACGTGAACAGTGCATGCTCAGTCACGTGATCTGGGCCTGCTGAGCTGCGTGATTACTGTCTGCTCATCTGCTTGACAATTGCCAGCTGAGCTGCACGATTCCTGCCTGTCATCTGCTTGACAATTGCCAGCTGTGCTGCGTAATTCCTGCCTGCTCAGCTGCTTGATTATTGCCAGCTGAGCAGCATGATTCCTCACACCTGAGTTCCATGATTATTGCCTGCTGACTGTTTGATTCGTGCCTACTCAGCTCTTTGTTTATTGCCTCCAGAGGCACATGATCAGTGTATGATAGCAAACATGATCAGCGCATGATCAGTCACATGATCAGCGCCATTAAGTCACGTGATCACTACATGATAGTCATGTGATCAGTCCATGCTCAGTCACGGTATCAGTGCATGATCAGCCACGTGATCAGTGCATGATCTGTCACATGATTAGTGTATGATCATCCACGTGATCAGTGCATGGGCAGTCATGTGATCAGTGCATGATATAGACGTGATCAGTGCATGATCAGTCTCGTGATCAGTGCATGATAGCCACGTGATCAGTGCATGATCAGTCACCTGATGGGTGTATGATCATTCACGTGACCTGTACATGGTAGCTACATGATCATTGCATGATCAGCCACGTGAGTAGTGCATGATAGCCACGTGATCAGTGCATGATCAGTCACGTGATCAGTGCATGATCAGTCATGTGACCAGTACATGGTAGCTGCGTGATCATGCATGATCAGCCACGTGAGCAGTGCATGATAGCCACGTGATCAGTGCATGATCAGTCACGTGATCAGTGCATGATCAGTCACGTGATCAGTGCATGATCAGCCACGTGATCAGTGCATGATCAGGCACGTGATCAGTGCATGATCAGCCACGTGATCAGTGCATGATAGCCACGTGATCAGTGCATGATCAGTCACGTGATCAGTGCATGATCAGTCACGTGATCAGTGCATGATCAGCCACGTGATCAGTGCATGATCAGCCACGTGATCAGTGCATGATCAGCCACGTGATCAGTGCATGATCAGTCACGTGATCATGTGTGATCAGCCACGTGATCAGTGCATGATAGCCACGTGATCAGTGCATGAGTGCCACGTGATCAGTGCATGATATGTCACGTGACAGTGTGTGATCAGCCACGTGAACAGTGCATGATCAGCCACGTGATCAGTGCATGATAGCCACGTGATCAGTGCATGATCAGTTACGTGAGCAGTGTATGATCAGCCACGTGATCAGTGCATGGTCAGACACGTGAACAGTGTATGATCAGCCACGTGATCAGTGCATGATATCCAAGTGATCAGTGCATGATCATCACGTGATCAGTGTATGATCAGCCACGTGAACAGTGCATGCTCAGTCACGTGATCTGGGCCTGCTGAGCTGCGTGATTACTGTCTGCTCATCTGCTTGACAATTGCCAGCTGAGCTGCACGATTCCTGCCTGTCATCTGCTTGACAATTGCCAGCTGTGCTGCGTAATTCCTGCCTGCTCAGCTGCTTGATTATTGCCAGCTGAGCAGCATGATTCCTCACACCTGAGTTCCATGATTATTGCCTGCTGACTGTTTGATTCGTGCCTACTCAGCTCTTTGTTTATTGCCTCCAGAGGCACATGATCAGTGTATGATAGCAAACATGATCAGCGCATGATCAGTCACATGATCAGCGCCATTAAGTCACGTGATCACTACATGATAGTCATGTGATCAGTCCATGCTCAGTCACGGTATCAGTGCATGATCAGCCACGTGATCAGTGCATGATCTGTCACAAGATTAGTGTATGATCATCCACGTGATCAGTGCATGGGCAGTCATGTGATCAGTGCATGATATAGACGTGATCAGTGCATGATCAGTCTCGTGATCAGTGCATGATAGCCACGTGATCAGTGCATGATCAGTCACCTGATGGGTGTATGATCATTCACGTGACCTGTACATGGTAGCTACATGATCATTGCATGATCAGCCACGTGAGTAGTGCATGATAGCCACGTGATCACTGCATGATCAGTCACGTGATCAGTGCATGATCAGTCATGTGACCAGTACATGGTAGCTGCGTGATCATGGCATGATCAGCCACGTGAGCAGTGCATGATAGCCACGTGATCAGTGCATGATCAGACACGTGATCAGTGCATGATCAGTCACGTGATCAGTGCATGATCAGCCACGTGATCAGTGCATGACCAGGCACGTGATCAGTGTATGTCAGCCAAGTGATCAGTGCATGATAGCCACGTGATCAGTGCATGATCAGTCACGTGATCAGTGCATGATCAGTTATGTGATCAGTGTATGATCAGCCACGTGATCAGTGCATGATCAGCCACATGATCAGTGCATGATCAATTACGTGATCAGTGCATGATCAGTCACGTGACCAGTACATGGTAGCTACGTGATCATTGCATGATCAGCCACGTGATCAGTGCATGATAGCCACGTGATCAGTGCATGATAGCCACGTGATCAGTGCATGATAGCCACGTGATCAGTGCATGATCAGTCATGTGATACGTGTGTGATCAGCCACGTGATCAGTGCATGATATCCACGTGATCAGTGCATGACAGCCACGTGATCAGTGCATGATAGCCACGTGATCAGTGCATGATCAGTCACGTGATACATGTGTGATCAGCCACGTGATCAGTGCATGATGAGCCACGTGATCAGTGCAGGATCAATTACGTGATCAGTGCATGATCAGTCACGTGACCAGTACATGGTTGCTACGTGATCGTTGCATGATCAGCCACGTGAGCAGAGCATGATAGCCACGTGATCAGTGCATGATCAGTCACGTGATCAGTACATGATCAGTCACGTGAACAGTGCATGATCATTTACGTGATCTTTGCATGATCAGTCACGTGACCAGTATATGGTTGCTACGTGATCATTCCATGACGAGCCACGTGAGCAGTGCATGATAGCCACGTGATGTGTGCATGAGTTACGTGAGCAGAGTATGATCAGCCACGTGATCAGTGCATGAGTGCCACGTGATCAGTGCATGATATGTCACGTGACAGGTGTGTGATCAGCCACGTGAACAGTGCATGTTCAGCCACGTGATCAGTGCATGATAGCCACGTGATCAGTGCATGATCAGTTACGTGAGCAGTGTATGATCAGCCACGTGATCAGTGCATGGTCAGACACGTGAACAGTGTATGATCAGCCACGTGATCAGTGCATGATATCCAAGTGATCAGTGCATGATCATCACGTGATCAGTGTATGATCAGCCACGTGAACAGTGCATGCTCAGTCACGTGATCTGGGCCTGCTGAGCTGCGTGATTACTGTCTGCTCATCTGCTTGACAATTGCCAGCTGAGCTGCACGATTCCTGCCTGTCATCTGCTTGACAATTGCCAGCTGTGCTGCGTAATTCCTGCCTGCTCAGCTGCTTGATTATTGCCAGCTGAGCAGCATGATTCCTCACACCTGAGTTCCATGATTATTGCCTGCTGACTGTTTGATTCGTGCCTACTCAGCTCTTTGTTTATTGCCTCCAGAGGCACATGATCAGTGTATGATAGCAAACATGATCAGCGCATGATCAGTCACATGATCAGCGCCATTAAGTCACGTGATCACTACATGATAGTCATGTGATCAGTCCATGCTCAGTCACGGTATCAGTGCATGATCAGCCACGTGATCAGTGCATGATCTGTCACAAGATTAGTGTATGATCATCCACGTGATCAGTGCATGGGCAGTCATGTGATCAGTGCATGATATAGACGTGAACAGTGCATGATCAGTCTCGTGATCAGTGCATGATAGCCACGTGATCAGTGCATGATCAGTCACCTGATGGGTGTATGATCATTCACGTGACCTGTACATGGTAGCTACATGATCATTGCATGATCAGCCACGTGAGTAGTTCATGATAGCCACGTGATCACTGCATGATCAGTCACGTGATCAGTGCATGATCAGTCATGTGACCAGTACATGGTAGCTGCGTGATCATGGCATGATCAGCCACGTGAGCAGTGCATGATAGCCACGTGATCAGTGCATGATCAGACACGTGATCAGTGCATGATCAGTCACGTGATCAGTGCATGATCAGCCACGTGATCAGTGCATGACCAGGCACGTGATCAGTGTATGTCCAGCCAAGTGATCAGTGCATGATAGCCACGTGATCAGTGCATGATCAGTCACGTGATCAGTGCATGATCAGTTATGTGATCAGTGTATGATCAGCCACGTGATCAGTGCATGATCAGCCACATGATCAGTGCATGATCAATTACGTGATCAGTGCATGATCAGTCACGTGACCAGTACATGGTAGCTACGTGATCATTGCATGATCAGCCACGTGATCAGTGCATGATAGCCACGTGATCAGTGCATGATAGCCACGTGATCAGTGCATGATCAGTCATGTGATACGTGTGTGATCAGCCACGTGATCAGTGCATGATATCCACGTGATCAGTGCATGACAGCCACGTGATCAGTGCATGAGAGCCACGTGATCAGTGCATGATCAGTCACGTGATACATGTGTGATCAGCCACGTGATCAGTGCATGATGAGCCACGTGATCAGTGCAGGATCAATTACGTGATCAGTGCATGATCAGTCACGTGACCAGTACATGGTTGCTACGTGATCGTTGCATGATCAGCCACGTGAGCAGAGCATGATAGCCACGTGATCAGTGCATGATCAGTCACGTGATCAGTACATGATCAGTCACGTGAACAGTGCATGATCATTTACGTGATCTTTGCATGATCAGTCACGTTACCAGTATATGGTTGCTACGTGATCATTCCATGACGAGCCACGTGAGCAGTGCATGATAGCCACGTGATGTGTGCATGAGTTACGTGAGCAGAGTATGATCAGCCACGTGATCAGTGCATGAGTGCCACGTGATCAGTGCATGATATGTCACGTGACAGGTGTGTGATCAGCCACGTGAACAGTGCATGTTCAGCCACGTGATCAGTGCATGATAGCCACGTGATCAGTGCATGATCAGTTACGTGAGCAGTGTATGATCAGCCACGTGATCAGTGCATGGTCAGACACGTGAACAGTGTATGATCAGCCACGTGATCAGTGCATGATATCCAAGTGATCAGTGCATGATCATCACGTGATCAGTGTATGATCAGCCACGTGAACAGTGCATGCTCAGTCACGTGATCTGGGCCTGCTGAGCTGCGTGATTACTGTCTGCTCATCTGCTTGACAATTGCCAGCTGAGCTGCACGATTCCTGCCTGTCATCTGCTTGACAATTGCCAGCTGTGCTGCGTAATTCCTGCCTGCTCAGCTGCTTGATTATTGCCAGCTGAGCAGCATGATTCCTCACACCTGAGTTCCATGATTATTGCCTGCTGACTGTTTGATTCGTGCCTACTCAGCTCTTTGTTTATTGCCTCCAGAGGCACATGATCAGTGTATGATAGCAAACATGATCAGCGCATGATCAGTCACATGATCAGCGCCATTAAGTCACGTGATCACTACATGATAGTCATGTGATCAGTCCATGCTCAGTCACGGTATCAGTGCATGATCAGCCACGTGATCAGTGCATGATCTGTCACAAGATTAGTGTATGATCATCCACGTGATCAGTGCATGGGCAGTCATGTGATCAGTGCATGATATAGACGTGAACAGTGCATGATCAGTCTCGTGATCAGTGCATGATAGCCACGTGATCAGTGCATGATCAGTCACCTGATGGGTGTATGATCATTCACGTGACCTGTACATGGTAGCTACATGATCATTGCATGATCAGCCACGTGAGTAGTGCATGATAGCCACGTGATCACTGCATGATCAGTCACGTGATCAGTGCATGATCAGTCATGTGACCAGTACATGGTAGCTGCGTGATCATGGCATGATCAGCCACGTGAGCAGTGCATGATAGCCACGTGATCAGTGCATGATCAGACACGTGATCAGTGCATGATCAGTCACGTGATCAGTGCATGATCAGCCACGTGATCAGTGCATGACCAGGCACGTGATCAGTGTATGTCAGCCAAGTGATCAGTGCATGATAGCCACGTGATCAGTGCATGATCAGTCACGTGATCAGTGCATGATCAGTTATGTGATCAGTGTATGATCAGCCACGTGATCAGTGCATGATCAGCCACATGATCAGTGCATGATCAATTACGTGATCAGTGCATGATCAGTCACGTGACCAGTACATGGTAGCTACGTGATCATTGCATGATCAGCCACGTGATCAGTGCATGATAGCCACGTGATCAGTGCATGATCAGCCACGTGATCAGTGCATGATCAGTCATGTGATAGTGCATGATCAGCCACGTGATCAGTGCATGATATCCACGTGATCAGTGCATGATCAGCCACGTGATCAGTGCATGATAGCCACGTGATCAGTGCATGATCAGTCACGTGATCATGTGTGATCAGCCACGTGATCAGTGCATGATCAGCCACGTGATCAGTGCATGATCAATTACGTGATCAGTGCATGATCAGTCACGTGATCAGTACATGGTAGCTACGTGATCAGTGCATGATCAGCCACGTGATCAGTGCATGATAGCCACGTGATCAGTGCATGATCAGCCACGTGATCAGTGCATGATAGCCACGTGATCAGTGCATGATCAGTCATGTGATACGTGTGTGATCAGCCACGTGATCAGTGCATGATATCCACGTGATCAGTGCATGACAGCCACGTGATCAGTGCATGATAGCCACGTGATCAGTGCATGATCAGTCACGTGATACATGTGTGATCAGCCACGTGATCAGTGCATGATGAGCCACGTGATCAGTGCAGGATCAATTACGTGATCAGTGCATGATCAGTCACGTGACCAGTACATGGTTGCTACGTGATCGTTGCATGATCAGCCACGTGAGCAGAGCATGATAGCCACGTGATCAGTGCATGATCAGTCACGTGATCAGTACATGATCAGTCACGTGAACAGTGCATGATCATTTACGTGATCTGTGCATGATCAGTCACGTGACCAGTATATGGTTGCTACGTGATCATTCCATGACGAGCCACGTGAGCAGTGCATGATAGCCACGTGATGTGTGCATGAGTTACGTGAGCAGAGTATGATCAGCCACGTGATCAGTGCATGAGTGCCACGTGATCAGTGCATGATATGTCACGTGACAGGTGTGTGATCAGCCACGTGAACAGTGCATGTTCAGCCACGTGATCAGTGCATGATAGCCACGTGATCAGTGCATGATCAGTTACGTGAGCAGTGTATGATCAGCCACGTGATCAGTGCATGGTCAGACACGTGAACAGTGTATGATCAGCCACGTGATCAGTGCATGATATCCAAGTGATCAGTGCATGATCATCACGTGATCAGTGTATGATCAGCCACGTGAACAGTGCATGCTCAGTCACGTGATCTGGGCCTGCTGAGCTGCGTGATTACTGTCTGCTCATCTGCTTGACAATTGCCAGCTGAGCTGCACGATTCCTGCCTGTCATCTGCTTGACAATTGCCAGCTGTGCTGCGTAATTCCTGCCTGCTCAGCTGCTTGATTATTGCCAGCTGAGCAGCATGATTCCTCACACCTGAGTTCCATGATTATTGCCTGCTGACTGTTTGATTCGTGCCTACTCAGCTCTTTGTTTATTGCCTCCAGAGGCACATGATCAGTGTATGATAGCAAACATGATCAGCGCATGATCAGTCACATGATCAGCGCCATTAAGTCACGTGATCACTACATGATAGTCATGTGATCAGTCCATGCTCAGTCACGGTATCAGTGCATGATCAGCCACGTGATCAGTGCATGATCTGTCACATGATTAGTGTATGATCATCCACGTGATCAGTGCATGGGCAGTCATGTGATCAGTGCATGATATAGACGTGATCAGTGCATGATCAGTCTCGTGATCAGTGCATGATAGCCACGTGATCAGTGCATGATCAGTCACCTGATGGGTGTATGATCATTCACGTGACCTGTACATGGTAGCTACATGATCATTGCATGATCAGCCACGTGAGTAGTGCATGATAGCCACGTGATCACTGCATGATCAGTCACGTGATCAGTGCATGATCAGTCATGTGACCAGTACATGGTAGCTGCGTGATCATGGCATGATCAGCCACGTGAGCAGTGCATGATAGCCACGTGATCAGTGCATGATCAGACACGTGATCAGTGCATGATCAGTCACGTGATCAGTGCATGATCAGCCACGTGATCAGTGCATGATCAGTCACGTGATCAGTGTATGTCAGCCACGTGATCAGTGCATGATAGCCACGTGATCAGTGCATGATCAGTCACGTGATCAGTGCATGATCAGTTACGTGATCAGTGTATGATCAGCCACGTGATCAGTGCATGATAGCCACGTGATCAGTGCATGATAGCCACGTGATCAGTGCATGATCAGTCACGTGATACATGTGTGATCAGCCACGTGATCAGTGCATGATAGCCACGTGATCAGTGCATGATGCCACGTGATCAGTGCATGATCAGTCACGTGATCAGTGCATGATCAGCCACGTGAACAGTGCATGATCAGCCACGTGATCAGTGCATGATAGCCACGTGATCAGTGCATGATCAGTCACGTGATCAGTGTATGATCAGCCACGTGATCAGTGCATGCTCAGTCACGTGATCTGGGCCTGCTGAGCTGCGTGATTACTGTCTGCTCATCTGCTTGACAATTGCCAGCTGAGCTGCACGATTCCTGCCTGTCATCTGCTTGACAATTGCCAGCTGTGCTGCGTAATTCCTGCCTGCTCAGCTGCTTGATTATTGCCAGCTGAGCAGCATGATTCCTCACACCTGAGTTCCATGATTATTGCCTGCTGACTGTTTGATTCGTGCCTACTCAGCTCTTTGTTTATTGCCTCCAGAGGCACATGATCAGTGTATGATAGCAAACATGATCAGCGCATGATCAGTCACATGATCAGCGCCATTAAGTCACGTGATCACTACATGATAGTCATGTGATCAGTCCATGCTCAGTCACGGTATCAGTGCATGATCAGCCACGTGATCAGTGCATGATCTGTCACATGATTAGTGTATGATCATCCACGTGATCAGTGCATGGGCAGTCATGTGATCAGTGCATGATATAGACGTGATCAGTGCATGATCAGTCTCGTGATCAGTGCATGATAGCCACGTGATCAGTGCATGATCAGTCACCTGATGGGTGTATGATCATTCACGTGACCTGTACATGGTAGCTACATGATCATTGCATGATCAGCCACGTGAGTAGTGCATGATAGCCACGTGATCACTGCATGATCAGTCACGTGATCAGTGCATGATCAGTCATGTGACCAGTACATGGTAGCTGCGTGATCATGGCATGATCAGCCACGTGAGCAGTGCATGATAGCCACGTGATCAGTGCATGATCAGACACGTGATCAGTGCATGATCAGTCACGTGATCAGTGCATGATCAGCCACGTGATCAGTGCATGATCAGGCACGTGATCAGTGTATGTCAGCCACGTGATCAGTGCATGATAGCCACGTGATCAGTGCATGATCAGTCACGTGATCAGTGCATGATCAGTTATGTGATCAGTGCATGATCAGCCACGTGATCAGTGCATGATCAGCCACGTGATCAGTGCATGATCAATTACGTGATCAGTGCATGATCAGTCACGTGACCAGTACATGGTAGCTACGTGATCATTGCATGATCAGCCACGTGATCAGTGCATGATAGCCACGTGATCAGTGCATGATAGCCACGTGATCAGTGCATGATCAGTCATGTGATACGTGTGTGATCAGCCACGTGATCAGTGCATGATATCCACGTGATCAGTGCATGACAGCCACGTGATCAGTGCATGAGCCACGTGATCAGTGCATGATCAGTCACGTGATCATGTGTGATCAGCCACGTGATCAGTGCATGATCAGCCACGTGATCAGTGCATGATCAATTACGTGATCAGTGCATGATCAGTCACGTGATCAGTACATGGTTGCTACGTGATCAGTGCATGATCAGCCACGTGATCAGTGCATGATAGCCACGTGATCAGTGCATGATCAGTCACGTGATCAGTGCATGATCAGTCACGTGATCAGTGCATGATCATTTACGTGATCTTTGCATGATCAGTCACGTGACCAGTATATGGTTGCTACGTGATCATTGCATGACAGCCACGTGAGCAGTGCATGATAGCCACGTGATGTGTGCATGAGTTACGTGATCAGTGTATGATCAGCCACGTGATCAGTGCATGATGCCACGTGATCAGTGCATGATAGTCACGTGACAGTGTGTGATCAGCCACGTGATCAGTGCATGATCAGCCACGTGATCAGTGCATGATAGCCACGTGATCAGTGCATGATCAGTCACGTGATCAGTGCATGATCAGCCACGTGATCAGTGCATGATCAGTCATGTGATCAGTGCATGAGCCAGTGATCAGATCAGTGCATGATCAGCCACGTGATCAGTGCATGATCAGTCACGTGATCAGTGCATGATCAGTCACGTGATCAGTGCATGATCAGCCACGTGATCAGTGCATGATCAATTACGTGATCAGTGCATGATCAGTCACGTGACCAGTACATGGTAGCTACGTGATCATTGCATGATCAGCCACGTGATCAGTGCATGATAGCCACGTGATCAGTGCATGATAGCCACGTGATCAGTGCATGATCAGTCATGTGATACGTGTGTGATCAGCCACGTGATCAGTGCATGATATCCACGTGATCAGTGCATGACAGCCACGTGATCAGTGCATGAGAGCCACGTGATCAGTGCATGATCAGTCACGTGATACATGTGTGATCAGCCACGTGATCAGTGCATGATGAGCCACGTGATCAGTGCAGGATCAATTACGTGATCAGTGCATGATCAGTCACGTGACCAGTACATGGTTGCTACGTGATCGTTGCATGATCAGCCACGTGAGCAGAGCATGATAGCCACGTGATCAGTGCATGATCAGTCACGTGATCAGTACATGATCAGTCACGTGAACAGTGCATGATCATTTACGTGATCTGTGCATGATCAGTCACGTGACCAGTATATGGTAGCTACGTGATCATTCCATGACGAGCCACGTGAGCAGTGCATGATAGCCACGTGATGTGTGCATGAGTTACGTGAGCAGAGTATGATCAGCCACGTGATCAGTGCATGAGTGCCACGTGATCAGTGCATGATATGTCACGTGACAGGTGTGTGATCAGCCACGTGAACAGTGCATGTTCAGCCACGTGATCAGTGCATGATAGCCACGTGATCAGTGCATGATCAGTTACGTGAGCAGTGTATGATCAGCCACGTGATCAGTGCATGGTCAGACACGTGAACAGTGTATGATCAGCCACGTGATCAGTGCATGATATCCAAGTGATCAGTGCATGATCATCACGTGATCAGTGTATGATCAGCCACGTGAACAGTGCATGCTCAGTCACGTGATCTGGGCCTGCTGAGCTGCGTGATTACTGTCTGCTCATCTGCTTGACAATTGCCAGCTGAGCTGCACGATTCCTGCCTGTCATCTGCTTGACAATTGCCAGCTGTGCTGCGTAATTCCTGCCTGCTCAGCTGCTTGATTATTGCCAGCTGAGCAGCATGATTCCTCACACCTGAGTTCCATGATTATTGCCTGCTGACTGTTTGATTCGTGCCTACTCAGCTCTTTGTTTATTGCCTCCAGAGGCACATGATCAGTGTATGATAGCAAACATGATCAGCGCATGATCAGTCACATGATCAGCGCCATTAAGTCACGTGATCACTACATGATAGTCATGTGATCAGTCCATGCTCAGTCACGGTATCAGTGCATGATCAGCCACGTGATCAGTGCATGATCTGTCACAAGATTAGTGTATGATCATCCACGTGATCAGTGCATGGGCAGTCATGTGATCAGTGCATGATATAGACGTGATCAGTGCATGATCAGTCTCGTGATCAGTGCATGATAGCCACGTGATCAGTGCATGATCAGTCACCTGATGGGTGTATGATCATTCACGTGACCTGTACATGGTAGCTACATGATCATTGCATGATCAGCCACGTGAGTAGTGCATGATAGCCACGTGATCACTGCATGATCAGTCACGTGATCAGTGCATGATCAGTCATGTGACCAGTACATGGTAGCTGCGTGATCATGGCATGATCAGCCACGTGAGCAGTGCATGATAGCCACGTGATCAGTGCATGATCAGACACGTGATCAGTGCATGATCAGTCACGTGATCAGTGCATGATCAGCCACGTGATCAGTGCATGATCAGGCACGTGATCAGTGTATGTCAGCCACGTGATCAGTGCATGATAGCCACGTGATCAGTGCATGATCAGTCACGTGATCAGTGCATGATCAGTTACGTGATCAGTGCATGATCAGCCACGTGATCAGTGCATGATCAGCCACGTGATCAGTGCATGATCAGTCACGTGATCAGTGCATGATCAGTCACGTGACCAGTACATGATAGCTACGTGATCATTGCATGATCAGCCACGTGATCAGTGCATGATAGCCACGTGATCAGTGCATGATAGCCACGTGATCAGTGCATGATCAGTCACGTGATCATGTGTGATCAGCCACGTGATCAGTGCATGATCAGCCACGTGATCAGTGCATGAGTGCCACGTGATCAGTGCATGATATGTCACGTGACAGGTGTGTGATCAGCCACGTGAACAGTGCATGTTCAGCCACGTGATCAGTGCATGATAGCCACGTGATCAGTGCATGATCAGTTACGTGAGCAGTGTATGATCAGCCACGTGATCAGTGCATGGTCAGACACGTGAACAGTGTATGATCAGCCACGTGATCAGTGCATGATATCCAAGTGATCAGTGCATGATCATCACGTGATCAGTGTATGATCAGCCACGTGAACAGTGCATGCTCAGTCACGTGATCTGGGCCTGCTGAGCTGCGTGATTACTGTCTGCTCATCTGCTTGACAATTGCCAGCTGAGCTGCACGATTCCTGCCTGTCATCTGCTTGACAATTGCCAGCTGTGCTGCGTAATTCCTGCCTGCTCAGCTGCTTGATTATTGCCAGCTGAGCAGCATGATTCCTCACACCTGAGTTCCATGATTATTGCCTGCTGACTGTTTGATTCGTGCCTACTCAGCTCTTTGTTTATTGCCTCCAGAGGCACATGATCAGTGTATGATAGCAAACATGATCAGCGCATGATCAGTCACATGATCAGCGCCATTAAGTCACGTGATCACTACATGATAGTCATGTGATCAGTCCATGCTCAGTCACGGTATCAGTGCATGATCAGCCACGTGATCAGTGCATGATCTGTCACAAGATTAGTGTATGATCATCCACGTGATCAGTGCATGGGCAGTCATGTGATCAGTGCATGATATAGACGTGATCAGTGCATGATCAGTCTCGTGATCAGTGCATGATAGCCACGTGATCAGTGCATGATCAGTCACCTGATGGGTGTATGATCATTCACGTGACCTGTACATGGTAGCTACATGATCATTGCATGATCAGCCACGTGAGTAGTGCATGATAGCCACGTGATCACTGCATGATCAGTCACGTGATCAGTGCATGATCAGTCATGTGACCAGTACATGGTAGCTGCGTGATCATGGCATGATCAGCCACGTGAGCAGTGCATGATAGCCACGTGATCAGTGCATGATCAGACACGTGATCAGTGCATGATCAGTCACGTGATCAGTGCATGATCAGCCACGTGATCAGTGCATGACCAGGCACGTGATCAGTGTATGTCCAGCCAAGTGATCAGTGCATGATAGCCACGTGATCAGTGCATGATCAGTCACGTGATCAGTGCATGATCAGTTATGTGATCAGTGCATGATCAGCCACGTGATCAGTGCATGATCAGCCACATGATCAGTGCATGATCAATTACGTGATCAGTGCATGATCAGTCACGTGACCAGTACATGGTAGCTACGTGATCATTGCATGATCAGCCACGTGATCAGTGCATGATAGCCACGTGATCAGTGCATGATAGCCACGTGATCAGTGCATGATAGCCACGTGATCAGTGCATGATCAGTCATGTGATACGTGTGTGATCAGCCACGTGATCAGTGCATGATATCCACGTGATCAGTGCATGACAGCCACGTGATCAGTGCATGAGAGCCACGTGATCAGTGCATGATCAGTCACGTGATACATGTGTGATCAGCCACGTGATCAGTGCATGATGAGCCACGTGATCAGTGCAGGATCAATTACGTGATCAGTGCATGATCAGTCACGTGACCAGTACATGGTTGCTACGTGATCGTTGCATGATCAGCCACGTGAGCAGAGCATGATAGCCACGTGATCAGTGCATGATCAGTCACGTGATCAGTACATGATCAGTCACGTGAACAGTGCATGATCATTTACGTGATCTTTGCATGATCAGTCACGTTACCAGTATATGGTTGCTACGTGATCATTCCATGACGAGCCACGTGAGCAGTGCATGATAGCCACGTGATGTGTGCATGAGTTACGTGAGCAGAGTATGATCAGCCACGTGATCAGTGCATGAGTGCCACGTGATCAGTGCATGATATGTCACGTGACAGGTGTGTGATCAGCCACGTGAACAGTGCATGTTCAGCCACGTGATCAGTGCATGATAGCCACGTGATCAGTGCATGATCAGTTACGTGAGCAGTGTATGATCAGCCACGTGATCAGTGCATGGTCAGACACGTGAACAGTGTATGATCAGCCACGTGATCAGTGCATGATATCCAAGTGATCAGTGCATGATCATCACGTGATCAGTGTATGATCAGCCACGTGAACAGTGCATGCTCAGTCACGTGATCTGGGCCTGCTGAGCTGCGTGATTACTGTCTGCTCATCTGCTTGACAATTGCCAGCTGAGCTGCACGATTCCTGCCTGTCATCTGCTTGACAATTGCCAGCTGTGCTGCGTAATTCCTGCCTGCTCAGCTGCTTGATTATTGCCAGCTGAGCAGCATGATTCCTCACACCTGAGTTCCATGATTATTGCCTGCTGACTGTTTGATTCGTGCCTACTCAGCTCTTTGTTTATTGCCTCCAGAGGCACATGATCAGTGTATGATAGCAAACATGATCAGCGCATGATCAGTCACATGATCAGCGCCATTAAGTCACGTGATCACTACATGATAGTCATGTGATCAGTCCATGCTCAGTCACGGTATCAGTGCATGATCAGCCACGTGATCAGTGCATGATCTGTCACAAGATTAGTGTATGATCATCCACGTGATCAGTGCACGGGCAGTCATGTGATCAGTGCATGATATAGACGTGAACAGTGCATGATCAGTCTCGTGATCAGTGCATGATAGCCACGTGATCAGTGCATGATCAGTCACCTGATGGGTGTATGATCATTCACGTGACCTGTACATGGTAGCTACATGATCATTGCATGATCAGCCACGTGAGTAGTGCATGATAGCCACGTGATCACTGCATGATCAGTCACGTGATCAGTGCATGATCAGTCATGTGACCAGTACATGGTAGCTGCGTGATCATGGCATGATCAGCCACGTGAGCAGTGCATGATAGCCACGTGATCAGTGCATGATCAGACACGTGATCAGTGCATGATCAGTCACGTGATCAGTGCATGATCAGCCACGTGATCAGTGCATGATCAGTCACGTGATCAGTGCATGATCAGCCACGTGATCAGTGCATGATCAGCCACGTGATCAGTGCATGATCAGCCACGTGATCAGTGCATGATAGCCACGTGATCAGTGCATGATCAGTCACGTGATCAGTGCATGATCAGTCGTGATCAGTGCATGATCAGCCACGTGATCAGTGCATGATCAGCCACGTGATCAGTGCATGATCAATTACGTGATCAGTGCATGATCAGTCACGTGACCAGTGCATGGTAGCTACGTGATCATTGCATGATCAGCCACGTGATCAGTGCATGATAGCCACGTGATCAGTGCATGATAGCCACGTGATCAGTGCATGATCAGTCACGTGATCAGTGCATGATAGCAGTGATCATGCATGATCAGCCACGTGATCAGTGCATGATAGCCACGTGATCAGTGCATGATCAGTCACGTGATCAGTGCATGATCAGTCACGTGATCAGTGCATGATCAGCCACGTGATCAGTGCATGATCAGTCACGTGATCAGTGCATGATCAGCCACGTGATCAGTGCATGATAGCCACGTGATCAGTGCATGATCAGTCACGTGATCAGTGCATGATCAGTCACGTGATCAGTGCATGATCAGCCACGTGATCAGTGCATGATCAGTCACGTGATCAGTGCATGATCAGTCACGTGATCAGTGCATGGTAGCTACGTGATCAGTGCATGATCAGCCACGTGATCAGTGCATGATAGCCACGTGATCAGTGCATGATAGCCACGTGATCAGTGCATGATCAGTCACGTGATAGTGTGTGATCAGCCACGTGATCAGTGCATGATATCCACGTGATCAGTGCATGATCAGCCACGTGATCAGTGCATGATAGCCACGTGATCAGTGCATGATCAGTCACGTGATCATGTGTGATCAGCCACGTGATCAGTGCATGATCAGCCACGTGATCAGTGCATGATCAATTACGTGATCAGTGCATGATCAGTCACGTGACCAGTACATGGTAGCGTGATCATGCATGATCAGCCACGTGATCAGTGCATGATAGCCACGTGATCAGTGCATGATCAGTCACGTGATCAGTGCATGATCAGTCACGTGATCAGTGCATGATCAGCCACGTGATCAGTGCATGATCAGTCACGTGATCAGTGCATGATCAGCCACGTGATCAGTGCATGATAGCCACGTGATCAGTGCATGATCAGTCACGTGATCAGTGCATGATCAGTCACGTGATCAGTGCATGATCAGCCACGTGATCAGTGCATGATCAGCCACGTGATCAGTGCATGATCAACGTGATCAGTGCATGATCAGTCACGTGACCAGTACATGGTAGCTACGTGATCATTGCATGATCAGCCACGTGATCAGTGCATGATAGCCACGTGATCAGTGCATGATCAGCCACGTGATCAGTGCATGATCAGTCATGTGATCAGTACATGGTAGCTGCGTGATCATGCATGATCAGCCACGTGATCAGTGCATGATAGCCACGTGATCAGTGCATGATCAGCCACGTGATCAGTGCATGATCAGTCACGTGATCAGTGCATGATCAGCCACGTGATCAGTGCATGATCAGGCACGTGATCAGTGCATGTCAGCCACGTGATCAGTGCATGATAGCCACGTGATCAGTGCATGATCAGTCACGTGATCAGTGCATGATCAGTCACGTGATCAGTGCATGATCAGCCACGTGATCAGTGCATGATCAATTACGTGATCAGTGCATGATCAGTCACGTGACCAGTACATGGTAGCTACGTGATCATTGCATGATCAGCCACGTGATCAGTGCATGATAGCCACGTGATCAGTGCATGATAGCCACGTGATCAGTGCATGATCAGTCATGTGATACGTGTGTGATCAGCCACGTGATCAGTGCATGATATCCACGTGATCAGTGCATGACAGCCACGTGATCAGTGCATGATAGCCACGTGATCAGTGCATGATCAGTCACGTGATACATGTGTGATCAGCCACGTGATCAGTGCATGATGAGCCACGTGATCAGTGCAGGATCAATTACGTGATCAGTGCATGATCAGTCACGTGACCAGTACATGGTTGCTACGTGATCGTTGCATGATCAGCCACGTGAGCAGAGCATGATAGCCACGTGATCAGTGCATGATCAGTCACGTGATCAGTACATGATCAGTCACGTGAACAGTGCATGATCATTTACGTGATCTTTGCATGATCAGTCACGTGACCAGTATATGGTGCTACGTGATCATTCCATGACGAGCCACGTGAGCAGTGCATGATAGCCACGTGATGTGTGCATGAGTTACGTGAGCAGAGTATGATCAGCCACGTGATCAGTGCATGAGTGCCACGTGATCAGTGCATGATATGTCACGTGACAGGTGTGTGATCAGCCACGTGAACAGTGCATGTTCAGCCACGTGATCAGTGCATGATAGCCACGTGATCAGTGCATGATCAGTTACGTGAGCAGTGTATGATCAGCCACGTGATCAGTGCATGGTCAGACACGTGAACAGTGTATGATCAGCCACGTGATCAGTGCATGATATCCAAGTGATCAGTGCATGATCATCACGTGATCAGTGTATGATCAGCCACGTGAACAGTGCATGCTCAGTCACGTGATCTGGGCCTGCTGAGCTGCGTGATTACTGTCTGCTCATCTGCTTGACAATTGCCAGCTGAGCTGCACGATTCCTGCCTGTCATCTGCTTGACAATTGCCAGCTGTGCTGCGTAATTCCTGCCTGCTCAGCTGCTTGATTATTGCCAGCTGAGCAGCATGATTCCTCACACCTGAGTTCCATGATTATTGCCTGCTGACTGTTTGATTCGTGCCTACTCAGCTCTTTGTTTATTGCCTCCAGAGGCACATGATCAGTGTATGATAGCAAACATGATCAGCGCATGATCAGTCACATGATCAGCGCCATTAAGTCACGTGATCACTACATGATAGTCATGTGATCAGTCCATGCTCAGTCACGGTATCAGTGCATGATCAGCCACGTGATCAGTGCATGATCTGTCACAAGATTAGTGTATGATCATCCACGTGATCAGTGCACGGGCAGTCATGTGATCAGTGCATGATATAGACGTGAACAGTGCATGATCAGTCTCGTGATCAGTGCATGATAGCCACGTGATCAGTGCATGATCAGTCACCTGATGGGTGTATGATCATTCACGTGACCTGTACATGGTAGCTACATGATCATTGCATGATCAGCCACGTGAGTAGTTCATGATAGCCACGTGATCACTGCATGATCAGTCACGTGATCAGTGCATGATCAGTCATGTGACCAGTACATGGTAGCTGCGTGATCATGGCATGATCAGCCACGTGAGCAGTGCATGATAGCCACGTGATCAGTGCATGATCAGACACGTGATCAGTGCATGATCAGTCACGTGATCAGTGCATGATCAGCCACGTGATCAGTGCATGACCAGGCACGTGATCAGTGTATGTCAGCCAAGTGATCAGTGCATGATAGCCACGTGATCAGTGCATGATCAGTCACGTGATCAGTGCATGATCAGTTATGTGATCAGTGTATGATCAGCCACGTGATCAGTGCATGATCAGCCACATGATCAGTGCATGATCAATTACGTGATCAGTGCATGATCAGTCACGTGACCAGTACATGGTAGCTACGTGATCATTGCATGATCAGCCACGTGATCAGTGCATGATAGCCACGTGATCAGTGCATGATATCCACGTGATCAGTGCATGACAGCCACGTGATCAGTGCATGAGAGCCACGGGATCAGTGCATGATCAGTCACGTGATACATGTGTGATCAGCCACGTGATCAGTGCATGATGAGCCACGTGATCAGTGCAGGATCAATTACGTGATCAGTGCATGATCAGTCACGTGACCAGTACATGGTTGCTACGTGATCGTTGCATGATCAGCCACGTGAGCAGAGCATGATAGCCACGTGATCAGTGCATGATCAGTCACGTGATCAGTACATGATCAGTCACGTGAACAGTGCATGATCATTTACGTGATCTTTGCATGATCAGTCACGTTACCAGTATATGGTTGCTACGTGATCATTCCATGACGAGCCACGTGAGCAGTGCATGATAGCCACGTGATGTGTGCATGAGTTACGTGAGCAGAGTATGATCAGCCACGTGATCAGTGCATGAGTGCCACGGGATCAGTGCATGATATGTCACGTGACAGGTGTGTGATCAGCCACGTGAACAGTGCATGTTCAGCCACGTGATCAGTGCATGATAGCCACGTGATCAGTGCATGATCAGTTACGTGAGCAGTGTATGATCAGCCACGTGATCAGTGCATGGTCAGACACGTGAACAGTGTATGATCAGCCACGTGATCAGTGCATGATATCCAAGTGATCAGTGCATGATCATCACGTGATCAGTGTATGATCAGCCACGTGAACAGTGCATGCTCAGTCACGTGATCTGGGCCTGCTGAGCTGCGTGATTACTGTCTGCTCATCTGCTTGACAATTGCCAGCTGAGCTGCACGATTCCTGCCTGTCATCTGCTTGACAATTGCCAGCTGTGCTGCGTAATTCCTGCCTGCTCAGCTGCTTGATTATTGCCAGCTGAGCAGCATGATTCCTCACACCTGAGTTCCATGATTATTGCCTGCTGACTGTTTGATTCGTGCCTACTCAGCTCTTTGTTTATTGCCTCCAGAGGCACATGATCAGTGTATGATAGCAAACATGATCAGCGCATGATCAGTCACATGATCAGCGCCATTAAGTCACGTGATCACTACATGATAGTCATGTGATCAGTCCATGCTCAGTCACGGTATCAGTGCATGATCAGCCACGTGATCAGTGCATGATCTGTCACAAGATTAGTGTATGATCATCCACGTGATCAGTGCACGGGCAGTCATGTGATCAGTGCATGATATAGACGTGAACAGTGCATGATCAGTCTCGTGATCAGTGCATGATAGCCACGTGATCAGTGCATGATCAGTCACCTGATGGGTGTATGATCATTCACGTGACCTGTACATGGTAGCTACATGATCATTGCATGATCAGCCACGTGAGTAGTTCATGATAGCCACGTGATCACTGCATGATCAGTCACGTGATCAGTGCATGATCAGTCATGTGACCAGTACATGGTAGCTGCGTGATCATGGCATGATCAGCCACGTGAGCAGTGCATGATAGCCACGTGATCAGTGCATGATCAGACACGAGATCAGTGCATGATCAGTCACGTGATCAGTGCATGATCAGCCACGTGATCAGTGCATGACCAGGCACGTGATCAGTGTATGTCAGCCAAGTGATCAGTGCATGATAGCCACGTGATCAGTGCATGATCAGTCACGTGATCAGTGCATGATCAGTTATGTGATCAGTGTATGATCAGCCACGTGATCAGTGCATGATCAGCCACATGATCAGTGCATGATCAATTACGTGATCAGTGCATGATCAGTCACGTGACCAGTACATGGTAGCTACGTGATCATTGCATGATCAGCCACGTGATCAGTGCATGATAGCCACGTGATCAGTGCATGATAGCCACGTGATCAGTGCATGATAGCCACGTGATCAGTGCATGATCAGTCATGTGATACGTGTGTGATCAGCCACGTGATCAGTGCATGATATCCACGTGATCAGTGCATGACAGCCACGTGATCAGTGCATGATAGCCACGTGATCAGTGCATGATCAGTCACGTGATACATGTGTGATCAGCCACGTGATCAGTGCATGATGAGCCACGTGATCAGTGCAGGATCAATTACGTGATCAGTGCATGATCAGTCACGTGACCAGTACATGGTTGCTACGTGATCGTTGCATGATCAGCCACGTGAGCAGAGCATGATAGCCACGTGATCAGTGCATGATCAGTCACGTGATCAGTACATGATCAGTCACGTGAACAGTGCATGATCATTTACGTGATCTTTGCATGATCAGTCACGTTACCAGTATATGGTTGCTACGTGATCATTCCATGACGAGCCACGTGAGCAGTGCATGATAGCCACGTGATGTGTGCATGAGTTACGTGAGCAGAGTATGATCAGCCACGTGATCAGTGCATGAGTGCCACGTGATCAGTGCATGATATGTCACGTGACAGGTGTGTGATCAGCCACGTGAACAGTGCATGTTCAGCCACGTGATCAGTGCATGATAGCCACGTGATCAGTGCATGATCAGTTACGTGAGCAGTGTATGATCAGCCACGTGATCAGTGCATGGTCAGACACGTGAACAGTGTATGATCAGCCACGTGATCAGTGCATGATATCCAAGTGATCAGTGCATGATCATCACGTGATCAGTGTATGATCAGCCACGTGAACAGTGCATGCTCAGTCACGTGATCTGGGCCTGCTGAGCTGCGTGATTACTGTCTGCTCATCTGCTTGACAATTGCCAGCTGAGCTGCACGATTCCTGCCTGTCATCTGCTTGACAATTGCCAGCTGTGCTGCGTAATTCCTGCCTGCTCAGCTGCTTGATTATTGCCAGCTGAGCAGCATGATTCCTCACACCTGAGTTCCATGATTATTGCCTGCTGACTGTTTGATTCGTGCCTACTCAGCTCTTTGTTTATTGCCTCCAGAGGCACATGATCAGTGTATGATAGCAAACATGATCAGCGCATGATCAGTCACATGATCAGCGCCATTAAGTCACGTGATCACTACATGATAGTCATGTGATCAGTCCATGCTCAGTCACGGTATCAGTGCATGATCAGCCACGTGATCAGTGCATGATCTGTCACAAGATTAGTGTATGATCATCCACGTGATCAGTGCACGGGCAGTCATGTGATCAGTGCATGATATAGACGTGAACAGTGCATGATCAGTCTCGTGATCAGTGCATGATAGCCACGTGATCAGTGCATGATCAGTCACCTGATGGGTGTATGATCATTCACGTGACCTGTACATGGTAGCTACATGATCATTGCATGATCAGCCACGTGAGTAGTTCATGATAGCCACGTGATCACTGCATGATCAGTCACGTGATCAGTGCATGATCAGTCATGTGACCAGTACATGGTAGCTGCGTGATCATGGCATGATCAGCCACGTGAGCAGTGCATGATAGCCACGTGATCAGTGCATGATCAGACACGAGATCAGTGCATGATCAGTCACGTGATCAGTGCATGATCAGCCACGTGATCAGTGCATGACCAGGCACGTGATCAGTGTATGTCAGCCAAGTGATCAGTGCATGATAGCCACGTGATCAGTGCATGATCAGTCACGTGATCAGTGCATGATCAGTTATGTGATCAGTGTATGATCAGCCACGTGATCAGTGCATGATCAGCCACATGATCAGTGCATGATCAATTACGTGATCAGTGCATGATCAGTCACGTGACCAGTACATGGTAGCTACGTGATCATTGCATGATCAGCCACGTGATCAGTGCATGATAGCCACGTGATCAGTGCATGATAGCCACGTGATCAGTGCATGATAGCCACGTGATCAGTGCATGATCAGTCATGTGATACGTGTGTGATCAGCCACGTGATCAGTGCATGATATCCACGTGATCAGTGCATGACAGCCACGTGATCAGTGCATGATAGCCACGTGATCAGTGCATGATCAGTCACGTGATACATGTGTGATCAGCCACGTGATCAGTGCATGATGAGCCACGTGATCAGTGCAGGATCAATTACGTGATCAGTGCATGATCAGTCACGTGACCAGTACATGGTTGCTACGTGATCGTTGCATGATCAGCCACGTGAGCAGAGCATGATAGCCACGTGATCAGTGCATGATCAGTCACGTGATCAGTACATGATCAGTCACGTGAACAGTGCATGATCATTTACGTGATCTTTGCATGATCAGTCACGTTACCAGTATATGGTTGCTACGTGATCATTCCATGACGAGCCACGTGAGCAGTGCATGATAGCCACGTGATGTGTGCATGAGTTACGTGAGCAGAGTATGATCAGCCACGTGATCAGTGCATGAGTGCCACGTGATCAGTGCATGATATGTCACGTGACAGGTGTGTGATCAGCCACGTGAACAGTGCATGTTCAGCCACGTGATCAGTGCATGATAGCCACGTGATCAGTGCATGATCAGTTACGTGAGCAGTGTATGATCAGCCACGTGATCAGTGCATGGTCAGACACGTGAACAGTGTATGATCAGCCACGTGATCAGTGCATGATATCCAAGTGATCAGTGCATGATCATCACGTGATCAGTGTATGATCAGCCACGTGAACAGTGCATGCTCAGTCACGTGATCTGGGCCTGCTGAGCTGCGTGATTACTGTCTGCTCATCTGCTTGACAATTGCCAGCTGAGCTGCACGATTCCTGCCTGTCATCTGCTTGACAATTGCCAGCTGTGCTGCGTAATTCCTGCCTGCTCAGCTGCTTGATTATTGCCAGCTGAGCAGCATGATTCCTCACACCTGAGTTCCATGATTATTGCCTGCTGACTGTTTGATTCGTGCCTACTCAGCTCTTTGTTTATTGCCTCCAGAGGCACATGATCAGTGTATGATAGCAAACATGATCAGCGCATGATCAGTCACATGATCAGCGCCATTAAGTCACGTGATCACTACATGATAGTCATGTGATCAGTCCATGCTCAGTCACGGTATCAGTGCATGATCAGCCACGTGATCAGTGCATGATCTGTCACAAGATTAGTGTATGATCATCCACGTGATCAGTGCACGGGCAGTCATGTGATCAGTGCATGATATAGACGTGAACAGTGCATGATCAGTCTCGTGATCAGTGCATGATAGCCACGTGATCAGTGCATGATCAGTCACCTGATGGGTGTATGATCATTCACGTGACCTGTACATGGTAGCTACATGATCATTGCATGATCAGCCACGTGAGTAGTGCATGATAGCCACGTGATCACTGCATGATCAGTCACGTGATCAGTGCATGATCAGTCATGTGACCAGTACATGGTAGCTGCGTGATCATGCATGATCAGCCACGTGAGCAGTGCATGATAGCCACGTGATCAGTGCATGATCAGACACGTGATCAGTGCATGATCAGTCACGTGATCAGTGCATGATCAGCCACGTGATCAGTGCATGATCAGTCACGTGATCAGTGCATGATCAGCCACGTGATCAGTGCATGATCAGCCACGTGATCAGTGCATGATCAGCCACGTGATCAGTGCATGATAGCCACGTGATCAGTGCATGATCAGTCACGTGATCAGTGCATGATCAGTCACGTGATCAGTGCATGATCAGCCACGTGATCAGTGCATGATCAGCCACGTGATCAGTGCATGATCAATTACGTGATCAGTGCATGATCAGTCACGTGATCAGTACATGGTAGCTACGTGATCATTGCATGATCAGCCACGTGATCAGTGCATGATAGCCACGTGATCAGTGCATGATCAGCCACGTGATCAGTGCATGATCAGTCACGTGATCAGTGCATGATAGCCACGTGATCAGTGCATGATCAGCCACGTGATCAGTGCATGATAGCCACGTGATCAGTGCATGATCAGCCACGTGATCAGTGCATGATCAGTCACGTGATCAGTGCATGATCAGCCACGTGATCAGTGCATGATCAGCCACGTGATCAGTGCATGATCAGCCACGTGATCAGTGCATGATAGCCACGTGATCAGTGCATGATCAGTCACGTGATCAGTGCATGATCAGTCACGTGATCAGTGCATGATCAGCCACGTGATCAGTGCATGATCAATTACGTGATCAGTGCATGATCAGTCACGTGATCAGTACATGGTAGCTACGTGATCATTGCATGATCAGCCACGTGATCAGTGCATGATAGCCACGTGATCAGTGCATGATAGCCACGTGATCAGTGCATGATCAGTCATGTGATAGTGTGATCAGCCACGTGATCAGTGCATGATAGCCACGTGATCAGTGCATGATCAGCCACGTGATCAGTGCATGATAGCCACGTGATCAGTGCATGATCAGTCACGTGATCAGTGTGATCAGCCACGTGATCAGTGCATGATCAGCCACGTGATCAGTGCATGATCAATCACGTGATCAGTGCATGATCAGTCACGTGACCAGTACATGGTAGCTACGTGATCATGCATGATCAGCCACGTGATCAGTGCATGATAGCCACGTGATCAGTGCATGATCAGTCACGTGATCAGTGCATGATCAGTCACGTGATCAGTGCATGATCAGCCACGTGATCAGTGCATGATCAGGCACGTGATCAGTGCATGATCAGCCACGTGATCAGTGCATGATAGCCACGTGATCAGTGCATGATCAGTCACGTGATCAGTGCATGATCAGTCACGTGATCAGTGCATGATCAGCCACGTGATCAGTGCATGATCAGCCACGTGATCAGTGCATGATCAATTACGTGATCAGTGCATGATCAGTCACGTGACCAGTGCATGGTAGCTACGTGATCATTGCATGATCAGCCACGTGATCAGTGCATGATAGCCACGTGATCAGTGCATGATCAGCCACGTGATCAGTGCATGATCAGTCACGTGATCAGTGCATGATAGCTACGTGATCATGCATGATCAGCCACGTGATCAGTGCATGATAGCCACGTGATCAGTGCATGATCAGTCACGTGATCAGTGCATGATCAGTCACGTGATCAGTGCATGATCAGCCACGTGATCAGTGCATGATCAGTCACGTGATCAGTGCATGATCAGCCACGTGATCAGTGCATGATAGCCACGTGATCAGTGCATGATCAGTCACGTGATCAGTGCATGATCAGTCACGTGATCAGTGCATGATCAGCCACGTGATCAGTGCATGATCAGTTACGTGATCAGTGCATGATCAGTCACGTGATCAGTGCATGATAGCTACGTGATCAGTGCATGATCAGCCACGTGATCAGTGCATGATAGCCACGTGATCAGTGCATGATCAGTCACGTGATCAGTGCATGATCAGCCACGTGATCAGTGCATGATCAGCCACGTGATCAGTGCATGATCAGTCACGTGATCAGTGCATGATCAGGCACGTGATCAGTGCATGTCAGCCACGTGATCAGTGCATGATAGCCACGTGATCAGTGCATGATCAGTCACGTGATCAGTGCATGATCAGTCATGTGATCAGTGCATGATCAGCCACGTGATCAGTGCATGATCAGCCATGATCAGTGCATGATCAATTACGTGATCAGTGCATGATCAGTCACGTGACCAGTACATGGTAGCTACGTGATCATTGCATGATCAGCCACGTGATCAGTGCATGATAGCCACGTGATCAGTGCATGATAGCCACGTGATCAGTGCATGATCAGTCATGTGATACGTGTGTGATCAGCCACATGATCAGTGCATGATATCCACGTGATCAGTGCATGACAGCCACGTGATCAGTGCATGAGAGCCACGTGATCAGTGCATGATCAGTCACGTGATACATGTGTGATCAGCCACGTGATCAGTGCATGATGAGCCACGTGATCAGTGCAGGATCAATTACGTGATCAGTGCATGATCAGTCACGTGACCAGTACATGGTTGCTACGTGATCGTGCATGATCAGCCACGTGAGCAGAGCATGATAGCCACGTGATCAGTGCATGATCAGTCACGTGATCAGTACATGATCAGTCACGTGAACAGTGCATGATCATTTACGTGATCTTTGCATGATCAGTCACGTGACCAGTATATGGTTGCTACGTGATCATTCCATGACGAGCCACGTGAGCAGTGCATGATAGCCACGTGATGTGTGCATGAGTTACGTGAGCAGAGTATGATCAGCCACGTGATCAGTGCATGAGTGCCACGTGATCAGTGCATGATATGTCACGTGACAGGTGTGTGATCAGCCACGTGAACAGTGCATGTTCAGCCACGTGATCAGTGCATGATAGCCACGTGATCAGTGCATGATCAGTTACGTGAGCAGTGTATGATCAGCCACGTGATCAGTGCATGATCAGACACGTGATCAGTGTATGATCAGCCACGTGATCAGTGCATGATCATCACGTGAACAGTGTATGATCAGCCACGTGATCAGTGCATGATATCCAAGTGATCAGTGCATGATCATCACGTGATCAGTGTATGATCAGCCACGTGAACAGTGCATGCTCAGTCACGTGATCTGGGCCTGCTGAGCTGCGTGATTACTGTCTGCTCATCTGCTTGACAATTGCCAGCTGAGCTGCACGATTCCTGCCTGTCATCTGCTTGACAATTGCCAGCTGTGCTGCGTAATTCCTGCCTGCTCAGCTGCTTGATTATTGCCAGCTGAGCAGCATGATTCCTCACACCTGAGTTCCATGATTATTGCCTGCTGACTGTTTGATTCGTGCCTACTCAGCTCTTTGTTTATTGCCTCCAGAGGCACATGATCAGTGTATGATAGCAAACATGATCAGCGCATGATCAGTCACATGATCAGCGCCATTAAGTCACGTGATCACTACATGATAGTCATGTGATCAGTCCATGCTCAGTCACGGTATCAGTGCATGATCAGCCACGTGATCAGTGCATGATCTGTCACAAGATTAGTGTATGATCATCCACGTGATCAGTGCACGGGCAGTCATGTGATCAGTGCATGATATAGACGTGAACAGTGCATGATCAGTCTCGTGATCAGTGCATGATAGCCACGTGATCAGTGCATGATCAGTCACCTGATGGGTGTATGATCATTCACGTGACCTGTACATGGTAGCTACATGATCATTGCATGATCAGCCACGTGAGTAGTTCATGATAGCCACGTGATCACTGCATGATCAGTCACGTGATCAGTGCATGATCAGTCATGTGACCAGTACATGGTAGCTGCGTGATCATGGCATGATCAGCCACGTGAGCAGTGCATGATAGCCACGTGATCAGTGCATGATCAGACACGAGATCAGTGCATGATCAGTCACGTGATCAGTGCATGATCAGCCACGTGATCAGTGCATGACCAGGCACGTGATCAGTGTATGTCCAGCCAAGTGATCAGTGCATGATAGCCACGTGATCAGTGCATGATCAGTCACGTGATCAGTGCATGATCAGTTATGTGATCAGTGTATGATCAGCCACGTGATCAGTGCATGATCAGCCACATGATCAGTGCATGATCAATTACGTGATCAGTGCATGATCAGTCACGTGACCAGTACATGGTAGCTACGTGATCATTGCCTGATCAGCCACGTGATCAGTGCATGATAGCCACGTGATCAGTGCATGATAGCCACGTGATCAGTGCATGATCAGTCATGTGATACGTGTGTGATCAGCCACATGATCAGTGCATGATATCCACGTGATCAGTGCATGACAGCCACGTGATCAGTGCATGAGAGCCACGGGATCAGTGCATGATCAGTCACGTGATACATGTGTGATCAGCCACGTGATCAGTGCATGATGAGCCACGTGATCAGTGCAGGATCAATTACGTGATCAGTGCATGATCAGTCACGTGACCAGTACATGGTTGCTACGTGATCGTTGCATGATCAGCCACGTGAGTAGAGCATGATAGCCACGTGGTCAGTGCATGATCAGTCACGTGATCAGTACATGATCAGTCACGTGAACAGTGCATGATCATTTACGTGATCTTTGCATGATCAGTCACGTTACCAGTATATGGTTGCTACGTGATCATTCCATGACGAGCCACGTGAGCAGTGCATGATAGCCACGTGATATGTGCATGAGTTACGTGAGCAGAGTATGATCAGCCACGTGATCAGTGCATGAGTGCCACGTGATCAGTGCATGATATGTCACGTGACAGGTGTGTGATCAGCCACGTGAACAGTGCATGTTCAGCCACGTGATCAGTGCATGATAGCCACGTGATCAGTGCATGATCAGTTACGTGAGCAGTGTATGATCAGCCACGTGATCAGTGCATGGTCAGACACGTGAACAGTGTATGATCAGCCACGTGATCAGTGCATGATATCCAAGTGATCAGTGCATGATCACCACGTGATCAGTGTATGATCAGCCACGTGAACAGTGCATGCTCAGTCACGTGATCTGGGCCTGCTGAGCTGCGTGATTACTGTCTGCTCATCTGCTTGACAATTGCCAGCTGAGCTGCACGATTCCTGCCTGTCATCTGCTTGACAATTGCCAGCTGTGCTGCGTAATTCCTGCCTGCTCAGCTGCTTGATTATTGCCAGCTGAGCAGCATGATTCCTCACACCTGAGTTCCATGATTATTGCCTGCTGACTGTTTGATTCGTGCCTACTCAGCTCTTTGTTTATTGCCTCCAGAGGCACATGATCAGTGTATGATAGCAAACATGATCAGCGCATGATCAGTCACATGATCAGCGCCATTAAGTCACGTGATCACTACATGATAGTCATGTGATCAGTCCATGCTCAGTCACGGTATCAGTGCATGATCAGCCACGTGATCAGTGCATGATCTGTCACAAGATTAGTGTATGATCATCCACGTGATCAGTGCATGGGCAGTCATGTGATCAGTGCATGATATAGACGTGAACAGTGCATGATCAGTCTCGTGATCAGTGCATGATAGCCACGTGATCAGTGCATGATCAGTCACCTGATGGGTGTATGATCATTCACGTGACCTGTACATGGTAGCTACATGATCATTGCATGATCAGCCACGTGAGTAGTTCATGATAGCCACGTGATCACTGCATGATCAGTCACGTGATCAGTGCATGATCAGTCATGTGACCAGTACATGGTAGCTGCGTGATCATGGCATGATCAGCCACGTGAGCAGTGCATGATAGCCACGTGATCAGTGCATGATCAGACACGTGATCAGTGCATGATCAGTCACGTGATCAGTGCATGATCAGCCACGTGATCAGTGCATGACCAGGCACGTGATCAGTGTATGTCCAGCCAAGTGATCAGTGCATGATAGCCACGTGATCAGTGCATGATCAGTCACGTGATCAGTGCATGATCAGTTATGTGATCAGTGTATGATCAGCCACGTGATCAGTGCATGATCAGCCACGTGATCAGTGCATGATCAATTACGTGATCAGTGCATGATCAGTCACGTGACCAGTACATGGTAGCTACGTGATCATTGCCTGATCAGCCACGTGATCAGTGCATGATAGCCACGTGATCAGTGCATGATAGCCACGTGATCAGTGCATGATCAGTCATGTGATACGTGTGTGATCAGCCACATGATCAGTGCATGATATCCACGTGATCAGTGCATGACAGCCACGTGATCAGTGCATGAGAGCCACGTGATCAGTGCATGATCAGTCACGTGATACATGTGTGATCAGCCACGTGATCAGTGCATGATGAGCCACGTGATCAGTGCAGGATCAATTACGTGATCAGTGCATGATCAGTCACGTGACCAGTACATGGTTGCTACGTGATCGTGCATGATCAGCCACGTGAGCAGTGCATGATAGCCACGTGATCAGTGCATGATCAGTCACGTGATCAGTACATGATCAGTCACGTGAACAGTGCATGATCATTTACGTGATCTTTGCATGATCAGTCACGTTACCAGTATATGGTTGCTACGTGATCATTCCATGACGAGCCACGTGAGCAGTGCATGATAGCCACGTGATGTGTGCATGAGTTACGTGAGCAGAGTATGATCAGCCACGTGATCAGTGCATGAGTGCCACGTGATCAGTGCATGATATGTCACGTGACAGGTGTGTGATCAGCCACGTGAACAGTGCATGTTCAGCCACGTGATCAGTGCATGATAGCCACGTGATCAGTGCATGATCAGTTACGTGAGCAGTGTATGATCAGCCACGTGATCAGTGCATGGTCAGACACGTGATCAGTGCATGATCAGCCACGTGATCAGTGCATGATCATCACGTGATCAGTGTATGATCAGCCACGTGAACAGTGCATGCTCAGTCACGTGATCTGGGCCTGCTGAGCTGCGTGATTACTGTCTGCTCATCTGCTTGACAATTGCCAGCTGAGCTGCACGATTCCTGCCTGTCATCTGCTTGACAATTGCCAGCTGTGCTGCGTAATTCCTGCCTGCTCAGCTGCTTGATTATTGCCAGCTGAGCAGCATGATTCCTCACACCTGAGTTCCATGATTATTGCCTGCTGACTGTTTGATTCGTGCCTACTCAGCTCTTTGTTTATTGCCTCCAGAGGCACATGATCAGTGTATGATAGCAAACATGATCAGCGCATGATCAGTCACATGATCAGCGCCATTAAGTCACGTGATCACTACATGATAGTCATGTGATCAGTCCATGCTCAGTCACGGTATCAGTGCATGATCAGCCACGTGATCAGTGCATGATCTGTCACAAGATTAGTGTATGATCATCCACGTGATCAGTGCATGGGCAGTCATGTGATCAGTGCATGATATAGACGTGATCAGTGCATGATCAGTCTCGTGATCAGTGCATGATAGCCACGTGATCAGTGCATGATCAGTCACCTGATGGGTGTATGATCATTCACGTGACCTGTACATGGTAGCTACATGATCATTGCATGATCAGCCACGTGAGTAGTTCATGATAGCCACGTGATCACTGCATGATCAGTCACGTGATCAGTGCATGATCAGTCATGTGACCAGTACATGGTAGCTGCGTGATCATGGCATGATCAGCCACGTGAGCAGTGCATGATAGCCACGTGATCAGTGCATGATCAGACACGAGATCAGTGCATGATCAGTCACGTGATCAGTGCATGATCAGCCACGTGATCAGTGCATGATCAGGCACGTGATCAGTGTATGTCCAGCCAAGTGATCAGTGCATGATAGCCACGTGATCAGTGCATGATCAGTCACGTGATCAGTGCATGATCAGTCATGTGATCAGTGTATGATCAGCCACGTGATCAGTGCATGATCAGCCACATGATCAGTGCATGATCAATTACGTGATCAGTGCATGATCAGTCACGTGACCAGTACATGGTAGCTACGTGATCATTGCCATGATCAGCCACGTGATCAGTGCATGATAGCCACGTGATCAGTGCATGATAGCCACGTGATCAGTGCATGATCAGTCATGTGATACGTGTGTGATCAGCCACGTGATCAGTGCATGATATCCACGTGATCAGTGCATGACAGCCACGTGATCAGTGCATGAGAGCCACGGATCAGTGCATGATCAGTCACGTGATACATGTGTGATCAGCCACGTGATCAGTGCATGATCAGCCACGTGATCAGTGCATGATCAATTACGTGATCAGTGCATGATCAGTCACGTGACCAGTACATGGTTGCTACGTGATCGTGCATGATCAGCCACGTGAGCAGTGCATGATAGCCACGTGATCAGTGCATGATCAGTCACGTGATCAGTGCATGATCAGTCACGTGAATCAGTGCATGATCATTTACGTGATCAGTGCATGATCAGTCACGTGACCAGTATATGGTTGCTACGTGATCATTGCATGACAGCCACGTGATCAGTGCATGATAGCCACGTGATCAGTGCATGAGTTACGTGAGCAGTGCATGATCAGCCACGTGATCAGTGCATGAGTGCCACGTGATCAGTGCATGATAGTCACGTGACAGTGCATGATCAGCCACGTGATCAGTGCATGATCAGCCACGTGATCAGTGCATGATAGCCACGTGATCAGTGCATGATCAGTCACGTGATCAGTGCATGATCAGCCACGTGATCAGTGCATGATAGCCACGTGATCAGTGCATGATCATCACGTGATCAGTGCATGATCAGCCACGTGATCAGTGCATGATCAGCCACGTGATCAGTGCATGATAGCCACGTGATCAGTGCATGATCAGTTACGTGAGCAGTGTATGATCAGCCACGTGATCAGTGCATGGTCAGACACGTGAACAGTGTATGATCAGCCACGTGATCAGTGCATGATATCCACGTGATCAGTGCATGATCATCACGTGATCAGTGTATGATCAGCCACGTGAACAGTGCATGCTCAGTCACGTGATCTGGGCCTGCTGAGCTGCGTGATTACTGTCTGCTCATCTGCTTGACAATTGCCAGCTGAGCTGCACGATTCCTGCCTGTCATCTGCTTGACAATTGCCAGCTGTGCTGCGTAATTCCTGCCTGCTCAGCTGCTTGATTATTGCCAGCTGAGCAGCATGATTCCTCACACCTGAGTTCCATGATTATTGCCTGCTGACTGTTTGATTCGTGCCTACTCAGCTCTTTGTTTATTGCCTCCAGAGGCACATGATCAGTGTATGATAGCAAACATGATCAGCGCATGATCAGTCACATGATCAGCGCCATTAAGTCACGTGATCACTACACGATAGTCATGTGATCAGTCCATGCTCAGTCACGGTATCAGTGCATGATCAGCCACGTGATCAGTGCATGATCTGTCACAAGATTAGTGTATGATCATCCACGTGATCAGTGCATGGGCAGTCATGTGATCAGTGCATGATATAGACGTGAACAGTGCATGATCAGTCTCGTGATCAGTGCATGATAGCCACGTGATCAGTGCATGATCAGTCACCTGATGGGTGTATGATCATTCACGTGACCTGTACATGGTAGCTACATGATCATTGCATGATCAGCCACGTGAGTAGTTCATGATAGCCACGTGATCACTGCATGATCAGTCACGTGATCAGTGCATGATCAGTCATGTGACCAGTACATGGTAGCTGCGCGATCATGGCATGATCAGCCACGTGAGCAGTGCATGATAGCCACGTGATCAGTGCATGATCAGACACGTGATCAGTGCATGATCAGTCACGTGATCAGTGCATGATCAGCCACGTGATCAGTGCATGACCAGGCACGTGATCAGTGTATGTCAGCCAAGTGATCAGTGCATGATAGCCACGTGATCAGTGCATGATCAGTCACGTGATCAGTGCATGATCAGTTATGTGATCAGTGTATGATCAGCCACGTGATCAGTGCATGATCAGCCACATGATCAGTGCATGATCAATTACGTGATCAGTGCATGATCAGTCACGTGACCAGTACATGGTAGCTACGTGATCATTGCATGATCAGCCACGTGATCAGTGCATGATAGCCACGTGATCAGTGCATGATAGCCACGTGATCAGTGCATGATCAGTCATGTGATACGTGTGTGATCAGCCACGTGATCAGTGCATGATATCCACGTGATCAGTGCATGACAGCCACGTGATCAGTGCATGAGAGCCACGGGATCAGTGCATGATCAGTCACGTGATACATGTGTGATCAGCCACGTGATCAGTGCATGATGAGCCACGTGATCAGTGCAGGATCAATTACGTGATCAGTGCATGATCAGTCACGTGACCAGTACATGGTTGCTACGTGATCGTTGCATGATCAGCCACGTGAGCAGAGCATGATAGCCACGTGATCAGTGCATGATCAGTCACGTGATCAGTACATGATCAGTCACGTGAACAGTGCATGATCATTTACGTGATCTTTGCATGATCAGTCACGTGACCAGTATATGGTTGCTACGTGATCATTCCATGACGAGCCACGTGAGCAGTGCATGATAGCCACGTGATGTGTGCATGAGTTACGTGAGCAGAGTATGATCAGCCACGTGATCAGTGCATGAGTGCCACGTGATCAGTGCATGATATGTCACGTGACAGGTGTGTGATCAGCCACGTGAACAGTGCATGTTCAGCCACGTGATCAGTGCATGATAGCCACGTGATCAGTGCATGATCAGTTACGTGAGCAGTGTATGATCAGCCACGTGATCAGTGCATGGTCAGACACGTGAACAGTGTATGATCAGCCACGTGATCAGTGCATGATATCCAAGTGATCAGTGCATGATCATCACGTGATCAGTGTATGATCAGCCACGTGAACAGTGCATGCTCAGTCACGTGATCTGGGCCTGCTGAGCTGCGTGATTACTGTCTGCTCATCTGCTTGACAATTGCCAGCTGAGCTGCACGATTCCTGCCTGTCATCTGCTTGACAATTGCCAGCTGTGCTGCGTAATTCCTGCCTGCTCAGCTGCTTGATTATTGCCAGCTGAGCAGCATGATTCCTCACACCTGAGTTCCATGATTATTGCCTGCTGACTGTTTGATTCGTGCCTACTCAGCTCTTTGTTTATTGCCTCCAGAGGCACATGATCAGTGTATGATAGCAAACATGATCAGCGCATGATCAGTCACATGATCAGCGCCATTAAGTCACGTGATCACTACATGATAGTCATGTGATCAGTCCATGCTCAGTCACGGTATCAGTGCATGATCAGCCACGTGATCAGTGCATGATCTGTCACAAGATTAGTGTATGATCATCCACGTGATCAGTGCATGGGCAGTCATGTGATCAGTGCATGATATAGACGTGAACAGTGCATGATCAGTCTCGTGATCAGTGCATGATAGCCACGTGATCAGTGCATGATCAGTCACCTGATGGGTGTATGATCATTCACGTGACCTGTACATGGTAGCTACATGATCATTGCATGATCAGCCACGTGAGTAGTTCATGATAGCCACGTGATCACTGCATGATCAGTCACGTGATCAGTGCATGATCAGTCATGTGACCAGTACATGGTAGGCGTGATCATGGCATGATCAGCCACGTGAGCAGTGCATGGTAGCCACGTGATCAGTGCATGATCAGACACGTGATCAGTGCATGATCAGTCACGTGATCAGTGCATGATCAGCCACGTGATCAGTGCATGACCAGGCACGTGATCAGTGTATGTCAGCCACGTGATCAGTGCATGATAGCCACGTGATCAGTGCATGATCAGTCACGTGATCAGTGCATGATCAGTTACGTGATCAGTGTATGATCAGCCACGTGATCAGTGCATGATCAGCCACGTGATCAGTGCATGATCAGTTACGTGATCAGTGCATGATCAGTCACGTGACCAGTACATGATAGCTACGTGATCATTGCATGATCAGCCACGTGATCAGTGCATGATAGCCACGTGATCAGTGCATGATAGCCACGTGATCAGTGCATGATCAGTCACGTGATACATGTGTGATCAGCCACGTGATCAGTGCATGATAGCCACGTGATCAGTGCATGAGTGCCACGTGATCAGTGCATGATATGTCACGTGACAGGTGTGTGATCAGCCACGTGAACAGTGCATGTTCAGCCACGTGATCAGTGCATGATAGCCACGTGATCAGTGCATGATCAGTTACGTGAGCAGTGTATGATCAGCCACGTGATCAGTGCATGGTCAGACACGTGAACAGTGTATGATCAGCCACGTGATCAGTGCATGATATCCAAGTGATCAGTGCATGATCATCACGTGATCAGTGTATGATCAGCCACGTGAACAGTGCATGCTCAGTCACGTGATCTGGGCCTGCTGAGCTGCGTGATTACTGTCTGCTCATCTGCTTGACAATTGCCAGCTGAGCTGCACGATTCCTGCCTGTCATCTGCTTGACAATTGCCAGCTGTGCTGCGTAATTCCTGCCTGCTCAGCTGCTTGATTATTGCCAGCTGAGCAGCATGATTCCTCACACCTGAGTTCCATGATTATTGCCTGCTGACTGTTTGATTCGTGCCTACTCAGCTCTTTGTTTATTGCCTCCAGAGGCACATGATCAGTGTATGATAGCAAACATGATCAGCGCATGATCAGTCACATGATCAGCGCCATTAAGTCACGTGATCACTACATGATAGTCATGTGATCAGTCCATGCTCAGTCACGGTATCAGTGCATGATCAGCCACGTGATCAGTGCATGATCTGTCACAAGATTAGTGTATGATCATCCACGTGATCAGTGCACGGGCAGTCATGTGATCAGTGCATGATATAGACGTGATCAGTGCATGATCAGTCTCGTGATCAGTGCATGATAGCCACGTGATCAGTGCATGATCAGTCACCTGATGGGTGCATGATCATTCACGTGACCTGTACATGGTAGCTACATGATCATTGCATGATCAGCCACGTGAGTAGTGCATGATAGCCACGTGATCACTGCATGATCAGTCACGTGATCAGTGCATGATCAGTCATGTGACCAGTACATGGTAGCGTGATCATGGCATGATCAGCCACGTGAGCAGTGCATGATAGCCACGTGATCAGTGCATGATCAGACACGTGATCAGTGCATGATCAGTCACGTGATCAGTGCATGATCAGCCACGTGATCAGTGCATGATCAGGCACGTGATCAGTGTATGTCAGCCACGTGATCAGTGCATGATAGCCACGTGATCAGTGCATGATCAGTCACGTGATCAGTGCATGATCAGTTACGTGATCAGTGCATGATCAGCCACGTGATCAGTGCATGATCAGCCACATGATCAGTGCATGATCAATTACGTGATCAGTGCATGATCAGTCACGTGACCAGTACATGGTAGCTACGTGATCATTGCATGATCAGCCACGTGATCAGTGCATGATAGCCACGTGATCAGTGCATGATAGCCACGTGATCAGTGCATGATAGCCACGTGATCAGTGCATGATCAGTCATGTGATACGTGTGTGATCAGCCACGTGATCAGTGCATGATATCCACGCGATCAGTGCATGACAGCCACGTGATCAGTGCATGATAGCCACGTGATCAGTGCATGATCAGTCACGTGATACATGTGTGATCAGCCACGCGATCAGTGCATGATGAGCCACGTGATCAGTGCAGGATCAATTACGCGATCAGTGCATGATCAGTCACGTGACCAGTACATGGTTGCTACGTGATCGTTGCATGATCAGCCACGTGAGCAGAGCATGATAGCCACGTGGTCAGTGCATGATCAGTCACGTGATCAGTACATGATCAGTCACGTGAACAGTGCATGATCATTTACGTGATCTTTGCATGATCAGTCACGTTACCAGTATATGGTTGCTACGCGATCATTCCATGACGAGCCACGTGAGCAGTGCATGATAGCCACGTGATGTGTGCATGAGTTACGTGAGCAGAGTATGATCAGCCACGTGATCAGTGCATGAGTGCCACGTGATCAGTGCATGATATGTCACGTGACAGGTGTGTGATCAGCCACGTGAACAGTGCATGTTCAGCCACGTGATCAGTGCATGATAGCCACGTGATCAGTGCATGATCAGTTACGTGAGCAGTGTATGATCAGCCACGTGATCAGTGCATGGTCAGACACGTGAACAGTGTATGATCAGCCACGTGATCAGTGCATGATATCCAAGTGATCAGTGCATGATCATCACGTGATCAGTGTATGATCAGCCACGTGAACAGTGCATGCTCAGTCACGTGATCTGGGCCTGCTGAGCTGCGTGATTACTGTCTGCTCATCTGCTTGACAATTGCCAGCTGAGCTGCACGATTCCTGCCTGTCATCTGCTTGACAATTGCCAGCTGTGCCGCGTAATTCCTGCCTGCTCAGCTGCTTGATTATTGCCAGCTGAGCAGCATGATTCCTCACACCTGAGTTCCATGATTATTGCCTGCTGACTGTTTGATTCGTGCCTACTCAGCTCTTTGTTTATTGCCTCCAGAGGCACATGATCAGTGTATGATAGCAAACATGATCAGCGCATGATCAGTCACATGATCAGCGCCATTAAGTCACGTGATCACTACATGATAGTCATGTGATCAGTCCATGCTCAGTCACGGTATCAGTGCATGATCAGCCACGTGATCAGTGCATGATCTGTCACAAGATTAGTGTATGATCATCCACGTGATCAGTGCACGGGCAGTCATGTGATCAGTGCATGATATAGACGTGAACAGTGCATGATCAGTCTCGTGATCAGTGCATGATAGCCACGTGATCAGTGCATGATCAGTCACCTGATGGGTGTATGATCATTCACGTGACCTGTACATGGTAGCTACATGATCATTGCATGATCAGCCACGTGAGTAGTTCATGATAGCCACGTGATCACTGCATGATCAGTCACGTGATCAGTGCATGATCAGTCATGTGACCAGTACATGGTAGCTGCGCGATCATGGCATGATCAGCCACGTGAGCAGTGCATGATAGCCACGTGATCAGTGCATGATCAGACACGAGATCAGTGCATGATCAGTCACGTGATCAGTGCATGATCAGCCACGTGATCAGTGCATGACCAGGCACGTGATCAGTGTATGTCAGCCAAGTGATCAGTGCATGATAGCCACGCGATCAGTGCATGATCAGTCACGTGATCAGTGCATGATCAGTTATGTGATCAGTGCATGATCAGCCACGTGATCAGTGCATGATCAGCCACATGATCAGTGCATGATCAATTACGTGATCAGTGCATGATCAGCCACGTGACCAGTACATGGTAGCTACGCGATCATTGCCTGATCAGCCACGCGATCAGTGCATGATAGCCACGTGATCAGTGCATGATAGCCACGTGATCAGTGCATGATAGCCACGTGATCAGTGCATGATCAGTCACGTGATACGTGTGTGATCAGCCACGTGATCAGTGCATGATATCCACGCGATCAGTGCATGACAGCCACGCGATCAGTGCATGAGAGCCACGGATCAGTGCATGATCAGTCACGTGATACATGTGTGATCAGCCACGTGATCAGTGCATGATGAGCCACGCGATCAGTGCAGGATCAATTACGTGATCAGTGCATGATCAGTCACGTGACCAGTACATGGTTGCTACGTGATCGCTGCATGATCAGCCACGTGAGCAGAGCATGATAGCCACGTGATCAGTGCATGATCAGTCACGCGATCAGTACATGATCAGTCACGTGAACAGTGCATGATCATTTACGTGATCTTTGCATGATCAGTCACGCTACCAGTATATGGTTGCTACGTGATCATTCCATGACGAGCCACGTGAGCAGTGCATGATAGCTACGTGATGTGTGCATGAGTTACGTGAGCAGAGTATGATCAGCCACGCGATCAGTGCATGAGTGCCACGTGATCAGTGCATGATATGTCACGCGACAGGTGTGTGATCAGCCACGTGAACAGTGCATGTTCAGCCACGTGATCAGTGCATGATAGCCACGTGATCAGTGCATGATCAGTTACGTGAGCAGTGTATGATCAGCCACGTGATCAGTGCATGGTCAGACACGTGAACAGTGTATGATCAGCCACGTGATCAGTGCATGATATCCAAGTGATCAGTGCATGATCATCACGCGATCAGTGTATGATCAGCCACGTGAACAGTGCATGCTCAGTCACGTGATCTGGGCCTGCTGAGCTGCGTGATTACTGTCTGCTCATCTGCTTGACAATTGCCAGCTGAGCTGCACGATTCCTGCCTGTCATCTGCTTGACAATTGCCAGCTGTGCTGCGTAATTCCTGCCTGCTCAGCTGCTTGATTATTGCCAGCTGAGCAGCATGATTCCTCACACCTGAGTTCCATGATTATTGCCTGCTGACTGTTTGATTCGTGCCTACTCAGCTCTTTGTTTATTGCCTCCAGAGGCACATGATCAGTGTATGATAGCAAACATGATCAGCGCATGATCAGTCACATGATCAGCGCCATTAAGTCACGTGATCACTACATGATAGTCATGTGATCAGTCCATGCTCAGTCACGGTATCAGTGCATGATCAGCCACGTGATCAGTGCATGATCTGTCACAAGATTAGTGTATGATCATCCACGTGATCAGTGCACGGGCAGTCATGTGATCAGTGCATGATATAGACGTGAACAGTGCATGATCAGTCTCGTGATCAGTGCATGATAGCCACGCGATCAGTGCATGATCAGTCACCTGATGGGTGTATGATCATTCACGTGACCTGTACATGGTAGCTACATGATCATTGCATGATCAGCCACGTGAGTAGTTCATGATAGCCACGCGATCACTGCATGATCAGTCACGTGATCAGTGCATGATCAGTCATGTGACCAGTACATGGTAGCTGCGTGATCATGGCATGATCAGCCACGTGAGCAGTGCATGATAGCCACGCGATCAGTGCATGATCAGACACGTGATCAGTGCATGATCAGTCACGTGATCAGTGCATGATCAGCCACGTGATCAGTGCATGATCAGTCATGATCAGTGCATGATCAGCCACGATCAGTGCATGATCAGCACGTGATCAGTGCATGTCCAGCCACGTGATCAGTGCATGATAGTCACGCGATCAGTGCATGATCAGTCACGTGATCAGTGCATGATCAGTTACGTGATCAGTGCATGATCAGCCACGCGATCAGTGCATGATCAGCCACGTGATCAGTGCATGATCAATTACGTGATCAGTGCATGATCAGTCACGCGACCAGTACATGGTAGCTACGCGATCATTGCCTGATCAGCCACGTGATCAGTGCATGATAGCCACGCGATCAGTGCATGATAGCCACGTGATCAGTGCATGATCAGTCATGTGATACGCGTGTGATCAGCCACGTGATCAGTGCATGATAGCCACGTGATCAGTGCATGACAGCCACGTGATCAGTGCATGAGAGCCACGATCAGTGCATGATCAGTCACGTGATCATGTGTGATCAGCCACGTGATCAGTGCATGATAGCCACGTGATCAGTGCATGATCAGTTACGTGATCAGTGCATGATCAGTCACGTGACCAGTACATGGTAGCTACGTGATCATGCATGATCAGCCACGTGATCAGTGCATGATAGCCACGCGGTCAGTGCATGATCAGTCACGTGATCAGTGCATGATCAGTCACGTGATCAGTGCATGATCAGCCACGTGATCAGTGCATGATCAGTCACGTGATCAGTGTATGTCAGCCACGTGATCAGTGCATGACAGCCACGTGAGCAGTGCATGATCAGCCACGCGATCAGTGCATGATCAGTTACGTGATCAGTGCATGATCAGCCACGTGATCAGTGCATGATCACACGTGATCAGTGCATGATCAGTCACGTGACCAGTACATGGTAGCACGTGATCATTGCCTGATCAGCCACGTGATCAGTGCATGATCAGCCACGCGATCAGTGCATGATAGCCACGTGATCAGTGCATGATCAGTCACGTGATAGTGTATGATCAGCCACGTGATCAGTGCATGATAGCCACGTGATCAGTGCATGATCAGCCACGTGATCAGTGCATGATAGCCACGTGATCAGTGCATGATCAGTCACGTGATCAGTGCATGATCAGCCACGTGATCAGTGCATGATCAGCCACGTGATCAGTGCATGATCAATTACGTGATCAGTGCATGATCAGTCACGTGACCAGTACATGGTAGCTGCTGATCTGCATGATCAGCCACGTGATCAGTGCATGATAGCCACGTGATCAGTGCATGATCAGTCACGTGATCAGTGCATGATCAGTCACGTGATCAGTGCATGATCAGCTGCGTGATCAGTGCATGATCAGTCACGTGATCAGTGTATCAGCCACGTGATCAGTGCATGATAGCCACGTGATCAGTGCATGATCAGCCACGTGATCAGTGCATGATCAGTCACGTGATCAGTGCATGATCAGCCATCAGTGCATGATCAGCCACGTGATCAGTGCATGATCAATTACGTGATCAGTGCATGATCAGTCACGTGACCAGTGCATGGTAGCTACGTGATCATTGCATGATCAGCCACGTGATCAGTGCATGATAGCCACGTGATCAGTGCATGATCAGCCACGTGATCAGTGCATGATCAGTCATGTGACTAGCATGGTATGTGATCATGCATGATCAGCCACGTGATCAGTGCATGATAGCCACGTGATCAGTGCATGATCAGCCACGTGATCAGTGCATGATCAGTCACGTGATCAGTGCATGATCAGCCACGTGATCAGTGCATGATCAGTCATGTGATCAGTGCATGATATAGACGTGTGCTGATCAGTCTCCTGTGATCAGTGCATGATAGCCACGTGATCAGTGCATGATCAGTCACCTGATCAGTGTATGATCATTCACGTGACCAGTACATGGTAGCCACATGATCATTGCATGATCAGCCACGTGATAGTGCATGATAGCCACGTGATCAGTGCATGATCAGCTCACGTGATCAGTGCATGATCAGTCATGTGACCAGTACATGGTAGCGTGATCATGCATGATCAGCCACGTGATCAGTGCATGATAGCCACGTGATCAGTGCATGATCAGACACGTGATCAGTGCATGATCAGTCACGTGATCAGTGCATGATCAGCCACGCGATCAGTGCATGATCAGGCACGCGATCAGTGCATGATCAGCCACGTGATCAGTGCATGATAGCCACGTGATCAGTGCATGATCAGTCACGTGATCAGTGCATGATCAGTTACGTGATCAGTGTATGATCAGCCACGTGATCAGTGCATGATCAGCCACGCGATCAGTGCATGATCAATTACGCGCTCAGTGCATGATCAGTCACGTGACCAGTACATGGTAGCACGTGATCATTGCCTGATCAGCCACGTGATCAGTGCATGATAGCCACGTGATCAGTGCATGATCAGCCACGTGATCAGTGCATGATAGCCACGTGATCAGTGCATGATCAGTCACGTGATACGTGATGCCACGTGATCAGTGCATGATATCCACGCGATCAGTGCATGACAGCCACGTGATCAGTGCATGATAGCCACGGGATCAGTGCATGATCAGTCACGTGATACATGTGTGATCAGCCACGTGATCAGTGCATGATGAGCCACGTGATCAGTGCAGGATCAATTACGTGATCAGTGCATGATCAGTCACGTGACCAGCATGGTTGCTACGTGATCGTTGCATGATCAGCCACGTGAGCAGAGCATGATAGCCACGTGATCAGTGCATGATCAGTCACGTGATCAGTACATGATCAGTCACGTGAACAGTGCATGATCATTTACGTGATCTTTGCATGATCAGTCACGTGACCAGTATATGGTTGCTACGTGATCATTCCATGACGAGCCACGTGAGCAGTGCATGATAGCCACGTGATGTGTGCATGAGTTACGTGAGCAGAGTATGATCAGCCACGTGATCAGTGCATGAGTGCCACGTGATCAGTGCATGATATGTCACGTGACAGGTGTGTGATCAGCCACGCGAACAGTGCATGTTCAGCCACGTGATCAGTGCATGATAGCCACGTGATCAGTGCATGATCAGTTACGTGAGCAGTGTATGATCAGCCACGTGATCAGTGCATGGTCAGACACGCGAACAGTGTATGATCAGCCACGTGATCAGTGCATGATATCCAAGCGATCAGTGCATGATCATCACGTGATCAGTGTATGATCAGCCACGCGAACAGTGCATGCTCAGTCACGTGATCTGGGCCTGCTGAGCTGCGTGATTACTGTCTGCTCATCTGCTTGACAATTGCCAGCTGAGCTGCACGATTCCTGCCTGTCATCTGCTTGACAATTGCCAGCTGTGCTGCGTAATTCCTGCCTGCTCAGCTGCTTGATTATTGCCAGCTGAGCAGCATGATTCCTCACACCTGAGTTCCATGATTATTGCCTGCTGACTGTTTGATTCGCGCCTACTCAGCTCTTTGTTTATTGCCTCCAGAGGCACATGATCAGTGTATGATAGCAAACATGATCAGCGCATGATCAGTCACATGATCAGCGCCATTAAGTCACGTGATCACTACATGATAGTCATGTGATCAGTCCATGCTCAGTCAGTGTATCAGTGCATGATCAGCCACGTGATCAGTGCATGATCTGTCACATGATTAGTGTATGATCATCCACGTGATCAGTGCATGGGCAGTCATGTGATCAGTGCATGATATAGACGTGATCAGTGCATGATCAGTCTCGTGATCAGTGCATGATAGCCACGTGATCAGTGCATGATCAGTCACCTGATGGGTGTATGATCATTCACGTGACCCGTACATGGTAGCTACATGATCATTGCATGATCAGCCACGTGAGTAGTGCATGATAGCCACGTGATCACTGCATGATCAGTCACGTGATCAGTGCATGATCAGTCATGTGACCAGTACATGGTAGCTGCGTGATCATGGCATGATCAGCCACGTGAGCAGTGCATGATAGCCACGTGATCAGTGCATGATCAGTCACGTGATCAGTGCATGATCAGTTACGTGATCAGTGCATGATCAGCCACGTGATCAGTGCATGATCAGCCACGTGATCAGTGCATGATCAGCCACGTGATCAGTGCATGATCAGTCACGTGATCAGTGCATGATCAGCCACGTGATCAGTGCATGATAGCCACGTGATCAGTGCATGATCAGTCACGTGATCAGTGCATGATCAGTCATGTGATCAGTGCATGATCAGCCACGTGATCAGTGCATGATCAGCCACGTGATCAGTGCATGATCAATTACGCGATCAGTGCATGATCAGTCACGTGACCAGTACAGCTACGTGATCAGTGCATGATCAGCCACGTGATCAGTGCATGATAGCCACGTGATCAGTGCATGATAGCCACGTGATCAGTGCATGATCAGTCACGTGATAGTGCATGATCAGCCACGTGATCAGTGCATGATAGCCACGTGATCAGTGCATGATCAGCCACGTGATCAGTGCATGAGAGCCACGTGATCAGTGCATGATCAGCCACGTGATACATGTGTGATCAGCCACGTGATCAGTGCATGATAGCCACGTGATCAGTGCATGATAGTCACGTGATCAGTGCATGATCAGTCACGTGACCAGTGCATGGTCAGCACGTGATCAGTGCATGATCAGCCACGTGATCAGTGCATGATAGCCACGTGATCAGTGCATGATCAGCCACGATCAGTGCATGATCAGTCACGTGATCAGTGCATGATCACACGTGATCAGTGCATGATCAGGCACGTGATCAGTGTATGTCAGCCACGTGATCAGTGCATGATCAGCCACGATCAGTGCATGATCAGCCACGTGATCAGTGCGATCGTGTTATGATCAGTGCATGATCAGCCACGTGATCAGTGCATGATCAACACGTGATCAGTGCATGATCAGCGTGACCAGTACATGGTAGCCACGTGATCATTGCATGATCAGCCACGTGATCAGTGCATGATAGCCACGTGATCAGTGCATGATCAGCCACGCGATCAGTGCATGATCAGTCACGTGATAGTGCATGATCAGCCACGTGATCAGTGCATGATATCCACGTGATCAGTGCATGATCAGCCACGCGATCAGTGCATGATAGCCACGTGATCAGTGCATGATCAGTCACGTGATCATGTGTGATCAGCCACGTGATCAGTGCATGATCAGCCACGTGATCAGTGCATGATCAATTACGTGATCAGTGCATGATCAGTCACGTGACCAGTGCATGATAGCTACGTGATCATGCATGATCAGCCACGTGATCAGTGCATGATAGCCACGTGATCAGTGCATGATCAGTCACGTGATCAGTGCATGATCAGTCACGCGAACAGTGCATGATCAGCCACGTGATCAGTGCATGATCAGTCACGTGATCAGTGTATATCAGCCACGTGATCAGTGCATGATAGCCACGTGATCAGTGCATGATCAGCCACGTGATCAGTGCATGATCAGTCACGTGATCAGTGCATGATCAGCCACGTGATCAGTGCATGATCAGCCACGTGATCAGTGCATGATCAGTCACGTGATCAGTGCATGATCAGTCACGTGACCAGTACATGGTAGCTACGTGATCAGTGCATGATCAGCCACGTGATCAGTGCATGATAGCCACGCGATCAGTGCATGATCAGCCACGCGATCAGTGCATGATCAGTCATGTGACCAGTACATGGTAGCTGCGTGATCATGCATGATCAGCCACGTGATCAGTGCATGATAGTCACGTGATCAGTGCATGATCAGCCACGCGATCAGTGCATGATCAGTCACGTGATCAGTGCATGATCAGCCACGCGATCAGTGCATGATCAGGCACGTGATCAGTGCATGTCAGCCACGTGATCAGTGCATGATAGCCACGTGATCAGTGCATGATCAGTCACGTGATCAGTGCATGATCACACGTGATCAGTGCATGATCAGCCACGCGATCAGTGCATGATCAGCCACGTGATCAGCATGATCAGCCACGTGATCAGTGCATGATAGCCACGTGATCAGTGCATGATCAGCCACGTGATCAGTGCATGATAGCCACGTGATCAGTGCATGATCAGTCACGTGATCAGTGCATGATCAGCCACGCGATCAGTGCATGATAGCCACGTGATCAGTGCATGATCAGTCACGTGATCAGTGCATGATCAGCCACGTGATCAGTGCATGATCAGCCACGTGATCAGTGCATGATCAGCCACGTGATCAGTGCATGATCAGTCACGTGATCAGTGCATGATCAGTCATGATCAGTGTATGATCAGCCACTGCAGTGCATGATCAGCCACGTGATCAGTGCATGATCATCACTGATCAGTGCATGATCAGTCACGTGACCAGTACATGGTAGCCACGTGATCGTTGCATGATCAGCCACGTGATCAGTGCATGATAGCCACGTGATCAGTGCATGATCAGCCACGTGATCAGTGCATGATCAGTCATGTGATACGTGCATGATCAGCCACGTGATCAGTGCATGATATCCACGCGATCAGTGCATGACAGCCACGTGATCAGTGCATGATCAGCCACGTGATCAGTGCATGATCAGTCACGTGATACATGTGTGAGCCACGTGATCAGTGCATGATCAGCCACGTGATCAGTGCATGATCAATCACGTGATCAGTGCATGATCAGTCACGTGATCAGTGCATGATAGCCACGTGATCAGTGCATGATCAGCCACGTGATCAGTGCATGATAGCCACGTGATCAGTGCATGATCAGTCACGTGATCAGTGCATCACGTGATCATGATCAGCCACGTGATCAGTGCATGATCAGACACGTGAACAGTATGATCAGCCACGTGATCAGTGCATGATATCCGCGTGATCAGTGCATGATCATCACGTGATCAGTATGATCAGCCACGTGAACAGTGCATGCTCAGTCACGTGATCAGGGCCTGCTGAGCTGCGTGATTACTCTGCTCATCTGCTTGACACCAGCTGAGCTGCACGATCCTGCCTGTCATCTGCTTGACAATTGCCAGCCTGTGCATGCTAATTCCTGCCTGCTCAGCTGCTTGATTATTGCCAGCTGAGCAGCATGATTCCTCACACCTGAGTTCCATGATTATTGCCTGCTGACTGTTTGATTCGTGCCTACTCAGCTCTTTGTTTATTGCCTCCAGAGGCACATGATCAGTGTATGATAGCAAACATGATCAGCGCATGATCAGTCACATGATCAGCGCCATTAAGTCACGTGATCAGTACATGATAGTCATGTGATCAGTCCATGCTCAGTCACGTATCAGTGCATGATCAGCCACGTGATCAGTGCATGATCTGTCACAAGATTAGTGTATGATCACACGTGATCAGGCACTGCACATGATCAGTGCATGATATAGACGTGATCAGTGCATGATCAGTCTCGTGATCAGTGCATGATAGCCACGCGATCAGTGCATGATCAGTCACCTGATGGGTGTATGATCATTCACGTGACCTGTACATGGTAGCTACATGATCATTGCATGATCAGCCACGTGAGTAGTTCATGATAGCCACGCGATCACTGCATGATCAGTCACGTGATCAGTGCATGATCAGTCATGTGACCAGTACATGGTAGCTGCGTGATCATGCATGATCAGCCACGTGAGCAGTGCATGATAGCCACGCGATCAGTGCATGATCAGACACGTGATCAGTGCATGATCAGTCACGTGATCAGTGCATGATCAGCCACGTGATCAGCATACCAGGCACGTGATCAGTGTATGTCAGCCAAGTGATCAGTGCATGATAGCCACGTGATCAGTGCATGATCAGTCACGTGATCAGTGCATGATCAGTTATGTGATCAGTGCATGATCAGCCACGTGATCAGTGCATGATCAGCCACATGATCAGTGCATGATCAATTACGCGATCAGTGCATGATCAGTCACGTGACCAGTACATGGTAGCTACGCGATCATTGCCTGATCAGCCACGTGATCAGTGCATGATAGCCACGCGATCAGTGCATGATAGCCACGTGATCAGTGCATGATCAGTCATGTGATACGTGTGTGATCAGCCACGTGATCAGTGCATGATATCCACGCGATCAGTGCATGACAGCCACGTGATCAGTGCATGAGAGCCACGGATCAGTGCATGATCAGTCACGTGATAGCATGTGTGATCAGCCACGTGATCAGTGCATGATGACCACGTGATCAGTGCAGGATCAATTACGTGATCAGTGCATGATCAGTCACGCGACCAGTACATGGTTGCTACGTGATCGTGCATGATCAGCCACGTGAGCAGAGCATGATAGCCACGCGGTCAGTGCATGATCAGTCACGTGATCAGTACATGATCAGTCACGTGAACAGTGCATGATCATTTACGTGATCTTTGCATGATCAGTCACGCTACCAGTATATGGTTGCTACGTGATCATTCCATGACGAGCCACGCGAGCAGTGCATGATAGCCACGTGATGTGTGCATGAGTTACGTGAGCAGAGTATGATCAGCCACGTGATCAGTGCATGAGTGCCACGTGATCAGTGCATGATATGTCACGTGACAGGTGTGTGATCAGCCACGTGAACAGTGCATGTTCAGCCACGTGATCAGTGCATGATAGCCACGCGATCAGTGCATGATCAGTTACGTGAGCAGTGTATGATCAGCCACGCGATCAGTGCATGGTCAGACACGCGAACAGTGTATGATCAGCCACGTGATCAGTGCATGATATCCAAGATCAGTGCATGATCATCACGCGATCAGTGTATGATCAGCCACGCGAACAGTGCATGCTCAGTCACGTGATCTGGGCCTGCTGAGCTGCGTGATTACTGTCTGCTCATCTGCTTGACAATTGCCAGCTGAGCTGCACGATTCCTGCCTGTCATCTGCTTGACAATTGCCAGCTGTGCTGCATAATTCCTGCCTGCTCAGCTGCTTGATTATTGCCAGCTGAGCAGCATGATTCCTCACACCTGAGTTCCATGATTATTGCCTGCTGACTGTTTGATTCGTGCCTACTCAGCTCTTTGTTTATTGCCTCCAGAGGCACATGATCAGTGTATGATAGCAAACATGATCAGCGCATGATCAGTCACATGATCAGCGCCATTAAGTCACGTGATCACTACATGATAGTCATGTGATCAGTCCATGCTCAGTCACGGTATCAGTGCATGATCAGCCACGTGATCAGTGCATGATCTGTCACAAGATTAGTGTATGATCATCCACGTGATCAGTGCACGGGCAGTCATGTGATCAGTGCATGATATAGACGTGAACAGTGCATGATCAGTCTCGTGATCAGTGCATGATAGCCACGCGATCAGTGCATGATCAGTCACCTGATGGGTGCATGATCATTCACGTGACCTGTACATGGTAGCTACATGATCATTGCATGATCAGCCACGTGAGTAGTTCATGATAGCCACGCGATCACTGCATGATCAGTCACGTGATCAGTGCATGATCAGTCATGTGACCAGTACATGGTAGCTGCGCGATCATGGCATGATCAGCCACGTGAGCAGTGCATGATAGCCACGCGATCAGTGCATGATCAGACACGAGATCAGTGCATGATCAGTCACGTGATCAGTGCATGATCAGCCACGTGATCAGTGCATGACCAGGCACGTGATCAGTGTATGTCAGCCAAGTGATCAGTGCATGATAGCCACGTGATCAGTGCATGATCAGTCACGTGATCAGTGCATGATCAGTTATGTGATCAGTGTATGATCAGCCACGTGATCAGTGCATGATCAGCCACGTGATCAGTGCATGATCAATTACGTGATCAGTGCATGATCAGTCACGTGACCAGTACATGGTAGCTACGTGATCATTGCCTGATCAGCCACGCGATCAGTGCATGATAGCCACGCGATCAGTGCATGATAGCCACGTGATCAGTGCATGATCAGTCATGTGATACGCGTGTGATCAGCCACATGATCAGTGCATGATATCCACGTGATCAGTGCATGACAGCCACGTGATCAGTGCATGAGAGCCACGGGATCAGTGCATGATCAGTCACGCGATACATGTGTGATCAGCCACGTGATCAGTGCATGATGAGCCACGTGATCAGTGCAGGATCAATTACGCGATCAGTGCATGATCAGTCACGTGACCAGTACATGGTTGCGCATGATCGTTGCATGATCAGCCACGTGAGCAGAGCATGATAGCCACGCGGTCAGTGCATGATCAGTCACGCGATCAGTACATGATCAGTCACGTGAACAGTGCATGATCATTTACGCGATCTTTGCATGATCAGTCACGCTACCAGTATATGGTTGCTACGCGATCATTCCATGACGAGCCACGTGAGCAGTGCATGATAGCCACGCGATGTGTGCATGAGTTACGTGAGCAGAGTATGATCAGCCACGTGATCAGTGCATGAGTGCCACGTGATCAGTGCATGATATGTCACGTGACAGGTGTGTGATCAGCCACGTGAACAGTGCATGTTCAGCCACGTGATCAGTGCATGATAGCCACGCGATCAGTGCATGATCAGTTACGTGAGCAGTATATGATCAGCCACGTGATCGGTGCATGGTCAGACACGTGAACAGTGTATGATCAGCCACGTGATCAGTGCATGATCATCACGCGATCAGTGTATGATCAGCCACGTGAACAGTGCATGCTCAGTCACGTGATCTGGGCCTGCTGAGCTGCGTGATTACTGTCTGCTCATCTGCTTGACAATTGCCAGCTGAGCTGCACGATTCCTGCCCGTCATCTGCTTGACAATTGCCAGCTGTGCTGCGTAATTCCTGCCTGCTCAGCTGCTTGATTATTGCCAGCTGAGCAGCATGATTCCTCACACCTGAGTTCCATGATTATTGCCTGCTGACTGTTTGATTCGTGCCTACTCAGCTCTTTGTTTATTGCCTCCAGAGGCACATGATCAGTGTATGATAGCAAACATGATCAGCGCATGATCTGTCACATGATCAGCGCCATTAAGTCACGCGATCACTACATGATAGTCATGTGATCAGTCCATGCTCAGTCACGGTATCAGTGCATGATCAGCCACGTGATCAGTGCATGATCTGTCACAAGATTAGTGTATGATCATCCACGTGATCAGTGCACGGGCAGTCATGTGATCAGTGCATGATATAGACGTGAACAGTGCATGATCAGTCTCGTGATCAGTGCATGATAGCCACGTGATCAGTGCATGATCAGTCACCTGATGGGTGTATGATCATTCACGTGACCTGTACATGGTAGCTACACGATCATTGCATGATCAGCCACGTGAGTAGTTCATGATAGCCACGCGATCACTGCATGATCAGTCACGTGATCAGTGCATGATCAGTCATGTGACCAGTACATGGTAGCTGCGTGATCATGGCATGATCAGCCACGTGAGCAGTGCATGATAGCCACGTGATCAGTGCATGATCAGACACGAGATCAGTGCATGATCAGTCACGTGATCAGTGCATGATCAGCCACGTGATCAGTGCATGACCAGGCACGCGATCAGTGTATGTCCAGCCAAGTGATCAGTGCATGATAGCCACGTGATCAGTGCATGATCAGTCACGTGATCAGTGCATGATCAGTCATGTGATCAGTGCATGATCAGCCACGCGATCAGTGCATGATCAGCCACAGGATCAGTGCATGATCAATTACGCGCTCAGTGCATGATCAGTCACGCGACCAGTACATGGTAGCTACGTGATCATTGCCTGATCAGCCACGTGATCAGTGCATGATAGCCACGTGATCAGTGCATGATAGCCACGCGATCAGTGCATGATCAGCCACGTGACACGTGTGTGATCAGCCACATGATCAGCATGATATCCACGCGATCAGTGCATGACAGCCACGCGATCAGTGCATGAGAGCCACGGGATCAGTGCATGATCAGTCACGCGATACATGTGTGATCAGCCACGTGATCAGTGCATGATGAGCCACGTGATCAGTGATCAATTACGTGATCAGTGCATGATCAGTCACGTGCACATGGTTGCTACGTGATCGCTGCATGATCAGCCACGTGAGCAGAGCATGATAGTCACGTGGTCAGTGCATGATCAGTCACGCGATCAGTACATGATCAGTCACGTGAACAGCATGATCATTTACGTGATCTTTGCATGATCAGTCACGCACAGTATATGGTTGCTACGCGATCATTCCATGACGAGCCACGTGAGCAGTGCATGATAGCCACGCGATGTGTGCATGAGTTACGTGAGCAGAGTATGATCAGCCACGCGATCAGTGCATGAGTGCCACGTGATCAGTGCATGATATGTCACGCGACAGGTGTGTGATCAGCCACGTGAACAGTGCATGTTCAGCCACGTGATCGTGCATGATAGCCACGTGATCAGTGCATGATCAGTTACGTGAGCAGTGTATGATCAGCCACGTGATCAGTGCATGGTCAGACACGTGAACAGTGTATGATCAGCCACGTGATCAGTGCATGATATCCAAGCGATCAGTGCATGATCATCACGCGATCAGTGTATGATCAGCCACGCGAACAGTGCATGCTCAGTCACGCGATCTGGGCCTGCTGAGCTGCGTGATTACTGTCTGTCTGCTTGACAATTGCCAGCTGAGCTGCACGATTCCTGCCCGTCATCTGCTTGACAATTGCCAGCTGTGCTGCGTAATTCCTGCCTGCTCAGCTGCTTGATTATTGCCAGCTGAGCAGCATGATTCCTCACACCTGAGTTCCATGATTATTGCCTGCTGACTGTTTGATTCGTGCCTACTCAGCTCTTTGTTTATTGCCTCCAGAGGCACATGATCAGTGTATGATAGCAAACATGATCAGCGCATGATCAGTCACATGATCAGCGCCATTAAGTCACGTGATCACTACATGATAGTCATGTGATCAGTCCATGCTCAGTCACGGTATCAGTGCATGATCAGCCACGTGATCAGTGCATGATCTGTCACAAGATTAGTGTATGATCATCCACGCGATCAGTGCACGGGCAGTCATGTGATCAGTGCATGATATAGACGTGATCAGTGCATGATCAGTCTCGTGATCAGTGCATGATAGCCACGTGATCAGTGCATGATCAGTCACCTGATGGGTGTATGATCATTCACGTGACCTGTACATGGTAGCTACATGATCATTGCATGATCAGCCACGTGAGTAGTTCATGATAGCCACGCGATCACTGCATGATCAGTCACGTGATCAGTGCATGATCAGTCATGTGACCAGTACATGGTAGCTGCGCGATCATGGCATGATCAGCCACGTGAGCAGTGCATGATAGCCACGCGATCAGTGCATGATCAGACACGTGATCAGTGCATGATCAGTCACGTGATCAGTGCATGATCAGCCACGCGATCAGTGCATGATCAGTCACGTGATCAGTGCATGATCAGCCACGTGATCAGTGCATGATGTCAGCCACGTGATCAGTGCATGATAGCCACGTGATCAGTGCATGATCAGTCACGTGATCAGTGCATGATCAGTTACGTGATCAGTGCATGATCAGCCACGTGATCAGTGCATGATCAGCCACGTGATCAGTGCATGATCAGTTACGTGATCAGTGCATGATCAGTCACGTGACCAGTACATGGTAGCTACGCGATCATTGCCTGATCAGCCACGTGATCAGTGCATGATAGCCACGCGATCAGTGCATGATCAGCCACGCGATCAGTGCATGATCAGTCACGTGATCAGTGCATGATAGCCACGTGATCATGCATGATCAGTACGCAGTGCATGATAGCCACGTGATCAGTGCATGATCAGCCACGATCAGTGCATGATCAGCCACGTGACAGTGCATGATCAGCCACGTGATCAGTGCATGACCAGCACGATCAGCATGATCAGCCACGTGATCAGTGCATGATAGCCACGTGATCAGTGCATGATCAGTCACGTGATCAGTGCATGATCAGTCACGTGATCAGTGCATGATCAGCCACGTGATCAGTGCATGATCAGCCACGTGATCAGTGCATGATCAGCACGTGATCAGTGCATGATAGCACGTGATCAGTGCATGATCAGCCACGTGATCAGTGCATGATAGCCACGTGATCAGTGCATGATCAGCCACGTGATCAGTGCATGATCAGTCACGTGATCAGTGTGATCAGCCACGTGATCAGTGCATGATAGCCACGATCAGTGCATGATCAGCCACGTGATCAGTGCATGATAGCCACGTGATCAGTGCATGATCAGTCACGTGATCAGTGTGATCAGCCACGTGATCAGTGCATGATAGCCACGTGATCAGTGCATGATCAGTTACGTGATCAGTGCATGATCAGTCACGTGACCAGCATGGTAGCCACGTGATCTGCATGATCAGCCACGTGATCAGTGCATGATAGCCACGTGATCAGTGCGATCAGTCACGTGATCAGTGCATGATCAGCCACGATCAGTGCATGATCAGCACGATCGCGGCATCAGTCACGTGATCAGTGTATGATCAGCCACGTGATCAGTGCATGATAGCCACGTGATCAGTGCATGATCAGCCACGTGATCAGTGCATGATCAGTCACGTGATCAGTGTATGATCAGCCACGTGATCAGTGCATGATCAGCCACGTGATCAGTGCATGATCAGCCACGTGATCAGTGCATGATCAGCCACGTGATCAGCATCAGACGTGATCAGTGCATGATCAGCCACGTGATCAGTGCATGATAGCCACGTGATCAGTGCATGATCAGCCACGTGATCAGTGCATGATCAGTCACGTGACCAGTGCATGATAGCTGCGTGATCAGTGCATGATCAGGTGAGCAGTGCATGATAGCCACGTGATCAGTGCATGATCAGCCACGTGATCAGTGCATGATCAGTCACGTGATCAGTGCATGATCAGCCACGTGATCAGTGCATGATCAGCCACGTGATCAGTGCATGATCAGCCACGCGATCAGTGCATGATAGCCACGTGATCAGTGCATGATCAGTCACGTGATCAGTGCATGATCAGCCACGTGATCAGTGCATGATCAGCCACGTGATCAGTGCATGATCAATTACGCGATCAGTGCATGATCAGTCACGTGATCAGTACATGGTAGCCACGTGATCAGTGCATGATCAGCCACGTGATCAGTGCATGATAGCCACGTGATCAGTGCATGATCAGTCACACGATCAGTGCATGATCAGCCACGTGATCAGTGCATGATAGCCACGTGATCAGTGCATGATCAGTCACGTGATCAGTGCATGATCAGGCACGCGATCAGTGTATGTCCAGCCACGTGATCAGTGCATGATAGCCACGTGATCAGTGCATGATCAGTCACGTGATCAGTGCATGATCAGTTACGTGATCAGTGCATGATCAGCCACGTGATCAGTGCATGATCAGCCACGTGATCAGTGCATGATCAATTACGCGATCAGTGCATGATCAGTCACGTGATCAGTACATGATAGCTACGTGATCATTGCATGATCAGCCACGTGATCAGTGCATGATAGCCACGTGATCAGTGCATGATAGCCACGTGATCAGTGCATGATCAGTCATGTGATACGTGCATGATCAGCCACGTGATCAGTGCATGATATCCACGCGATCAGTGCATGACAGCCACGTGATCAGTGCATGATCACACGTGATCAGTGCATGATCAGTCACGTGATACATGATCAGCCACGTGATCAGTGCATGATCAGCCACGTGATCAGTGCATGATCAATTACGTGATCAGTGCATGATCAGTCACGTGACCAGTACATGGTTGCTACGTGATCGTGCATGATCAGCCACGTGAGCAGTGCATGATAGCCACGTGATCAGTGCATGATCAGTCACGCGATCAGTACATGATCAGTCACGTGATCAGTGCATGATCATTACGTGATCAGTGCATGATCAGTCACGTGACCAGTATATGGTTGCCACGTGATCATTCCATGATCAGCCACGTGAGCAGTGCATGATAGCCACGTGATGTGTATGAGTTACGTGGAGTGTATGATCAGCCACGTGATCAGTGCATGAGTGCCACGTGATCAGTGCATGATAGTCACGTGACAGTGTGTGATCAGCCACGTGATCAGTGCATGTTCAGCCACGTGATCAGTGCATGATAGCCACGTGATCAGTGCATGATCAGTTACGTGAGCAGTGTATGATCAGCCACGATCAGTGCATGATCAGTGATCAGCATATCAGACACGTGATCAGTGCATGATGAGCCATGTGATAAGTGCCCGATCAGCCACGTGATCAGTGCATGATATCCAAGTGATCAGTGCATGATCATCACGTGATCAGTGTATGATCAGCCACGTGAACAGTGCATGCTCAGTCACGTGATCTGGGCCTGCTGAGCTGCGTGATTACTGTCTGCTCATCTGCTTGACAATTGCCAGCTGAGCTGCACGATTCCTGCCTGTCATCTGCTTGACAATTGCCAGCTGTGCTGCTAATTCCTGCCTGCTCAGCTGCTTGATTATTGCCAGCTGAGCAGCATGATTCCTCACACCTGAGTTCCATGATTATTGCCTGCTGACTGTTTGATTCGTGCCTACTCAGCTCTTTGTTTATTGCCTCCAGAGGCACATGATCAGTGTATGATAGCAAACATGATCAGCGCATGATCAGTCACATGATCAGCGCCATTAAGTCACGTGATCACTACATGATAGTCATGTGATCAGTCCATGCTCAGTCACGGTATCAGTGCATGATCAGCCACGTGATCAGTGCATGATCTGTCACAAGATTAGTGTATGATCATCCACGTGATCAGTGCACGGGCAGTCATGTGATCAGTGCATGATATAGACGTGAACAGTGCATGATCAGTCTCGTGATCAGTGCATGATAGCCACGCGATCAGTGCATGATCAGTCACCTGATGGGTGTATGATCATTCACGTGACCTGTACATGGTAGCTACATGATCATTGCATGATCAGCCACGTGAGTAGTGCATGATAGCCACGTGATCAGTGCATGATCAGTCACGTGATCAGTGCATGATCAGTCATGTGACCAGTACATGGTAGCTGCGTGATCATGCATGATCAGCCACGTGAGCAGTGCATGATAGCCACGCGATCAGTGCATGATCAGACACGTGATCAGTGCATGATCAGTCACGTGATCAGTGCATGATCAGCCACGTGATCAGTGCATGATCAGGCACGTGATCAGTGTATGTCAGCCACGTGATCAGTGCATGATAGCCACGTGATCAGTGCATGATCAGTCACGTGATCAGTGCATGATCAGTTACGTGATCAGTGTATGATCAGCCACGTGATCAGTGCATGATCAGCCACGTGATCAGTGCATGATCAGCCACGTGATCAGTGCATGATCAGTCACGTGACCAGTACATGGTAGCGCGCTACGTGATCATTGCTGATCAGCCACGTGATCAGTGCATGATAGCCACGTGATCAGTGCATGATCAGCCACGTGATCAGTGCATGAAGCCACGTGATCGGCATGATCAGCCACGTGATACATGCGTGATCAGCCACGTGATCAGTGCATGATAGCCACGTGATCAGTGCATGATCAGCCACGTGATCAGTGCATGATCAGTCACGGAACGCAGTAATAGCAGCTACATGCGATCAGTGCATGATCAGCCACGTGATCAGTGCATGATCAGCCACGTGATCAGTGCATGATCAGCCACGTGATCAGTGCATGATCAGTCACGTGATACGTGTGTGATCAGCCACGTGATCAGTGCATGATATCCACGCGATCAGTGCATGATCAGCCACGCGATCAGTGCATGATAGCCACGTGATCAGTGCATGATCAGTCACGTGATACATGTGTGATCAGCCACGTGATCAGTGCATGATGAGCCACGTGATCAGTGCATGATCAATTACGTGATCAGCATGATCAGTCACGTGACCAGTACATGGTTGCTACGTGATCGTGCATGATCAGCCACGTGAGCAGTGCATGATACCGCGGTCAGTGCATGATCAGTCACGTGATCAGCATGATCAGTCACGTGAACAGTGCATGATCATTACGTGATCTGTGCATGATCAGTCACGTGCCAGTATATGGTTGCTACGTGATCATTCCATGACAGCCACGTGAGCAGTGCATGATAGCCACGTGATGTGCAGCGAGTATTGGATATGAGCAGTGATGACAGCCACGTGATCAGTGCATGAGTGCCACGTGATCAGTGCATGATATGTCACGTGACAGGTGTGTGATCAGCCACGTGAACAGTGCATGTTCAGCCACGTGATCAGTGCATGATAGCCACGTGATCAGTGCATGATCAGTTACGTGAGCAGTGTATGATCAGCCACGTGATCAGTGCATGGTCAGACACGTGAACAGTGTATGATCAGCCACGTGATCAGTGCATGATATCCAAGATCAGTGCATGATCATCACGTGATCAGTGTATGATCAGCCACGTGAACAGTGCATGCTCAGTCACGTGATCTGGGCCTGCTGAGCTGCGTGATTACTGTCTGCTCATCTGCTTGACAATTGCCAGCTGAGCTGCACGATTCCTGCCTGTCATCTGCTTGACAATTGCCAGCTGTGCTGCGTAATTCCTGCCTGCTCAGCTGCTTGATTATTGCCAGCTGAGCAGCATGATTCCTCACACCTGAGTTCCATGATTATTGCCTGCTGACTGTTTGATTCGTGCCTACTCAGCTCTTTGTTTATTGCCTCCAGAGGCACATGATCAGTGTATGCATAGCAAACATGATCAGCGCATGATCAGTCACATGATCAGCCATTAAGTCACGTGATCACTACATGATAGTCATGTGATCAGTCCATGCTCAGTCACGGTATCAGTGCATGATCAGCCACGTGATCAGTGCATGATCTGTCACAAGATTAGTGTATGTTCATCCACGTGATCAGTGCACGGGCAGTCATGTGATCAGTGCATGATATAGACGTGAACAGTGCATGATCAGTCTCGTGATCAGTGCATGATAGCCACGTGATCAGTGCATGATCAGTCACCTGATGGGTGTATGATCATTCACGTGACCTGTACATGGTAGCTACATGATCATTGCATGATCAGCCACGTGAGTAGTTCATGATAGCCACGTGATCACTGCATGATCAGTCACGTGATCAGTGCATGATCAGTCATGTGACCAGTACATGGTAGCTGCGTGATCATGGCATGATCAGCCACGTGAGCAGTGCATGATAGCCACGTGATCAGTGCATGATCAGACACGAGATCAGTGCATGATCAGCCACGTGATCAGTGCATGATCAGCCACGTGATCAGTGCATGACCAGGCATGATCAGTGTATGTCCAGCCAAGGGATCAGTGCATGATAGCCACGCGATCAGTGCATGATCAGTCACGTGATCAGTGCATGATCAGTTATGTGATCAGTGTATGATCAGCCACGTGATCAGTGCATGATCAGCCACATGATCAGTGCATGATCAATTACGTGCTCAGTGCATGATCAGTTACGTGACCAGTACATGGTAGCTACGTGATCATTGCCTGATCAGCCACGTGATCAGTGCATGATAGCCACGTGATCAGTGCATGATAGCCACGTGATCAGTGCGTGATCAGCCACATGATCAGTGCATGATATCCACGTGATCAGTGCATGACAGCCACGTGATCAGTGCATGAGAGCCACGGGATCAGTGCATGATCAGTCACGTGATACATGTGTGATCAGCCACGTGATCAGTGCATGATGAGCCACGTGATCAGTGCAGGATCAATTACGTGATCAGTGCATGATCAGTCACGTGACCAGTACATGGTTGCTACGTGATCGCTGCATGATCAGCCACGTGAGCAGAGCATGATAGCCACGTGGTCAGTGCATGATCAGTCACGTGATCAGTACATGATCAGTCACGCGAACAGTGCATGATCATTTACGTGATCTTTGCATGATCAGTCACGCTACCAGTATATGGTTGCTACGCGATCATTCCATGACGAGCCACGTGAGCAGTGCATGATAGCCACGTGATGTGTGCATGAGTTACGTGAGCAGAGTATGATCAGCCACGCGATCAGTGCATGAGTGCCACGCGATCAGTGCATGATATGTCACGTGACAGGTGTGTGATCAGCCACGCGAACAGTGCATGTTCAGCCACGTGATCAGTGCATGATAGCCACGTGATCAGTGCATGATCAGTTACGTGAGCAGTGTATGATCAGCCACGTGATCAGTGCATGGTCAGACACGTGAACAGTGTATGATCAGCCACGTGATCAGTGCATGATCATCACGTGATCAGTGTATGATCAGCCACGTGAACAGTGCATGCTCAGTCACGTGATCTGGGCCTGCTGAGCTGCGTGATTACTGTCTGCTCATCTGCTTGACAATTGCCAGCTGAGCTGCACGATTCCTGCCTGTCATCTGCTTGACAATTGCCAGCTGTGCTGCGCAATTCCTGCCTGCTCAGCTGCTTGATTATTGCCAGCTGAGCAGCATGATTCCTCACACCTGAGTTCCATGATTATTGCCTGCTGACTGTTTGATTCGTGCCTACTCAGCTCTTTGTTTATTGCCTCCAGAGGCACATGATCAGTGTATGATAGCAAACATGATCAGCGCATGATCAGTCACATGATCAGCGCCATTAAGTCACGTGATCACTACATGATAGTCATGTGATCAGTCCATGCTCAGTCACGGTATCAGTGCATGATCAGCCACGTGATCAGTGCATGATCTGTCACAAGATTAGTGTATGATCATCCACGTGATCAGTGCACGGGCAGTCATGTGATCAGTGCATGATATAGACGTGAACAGTGCATGATCAGTCTCGTGATCAGTGCATGATAGCCACGCGATCAGTGCATGATCAGTCACCTGATGGGTGTATGATCATTCACGTGACCTGTACATGGTAGCTACATGATCATTGCATGATCAGCCACGTGAGTAGTTCATGATAGCCACGTGATCACTGCATGATCAGTCACGTGATCAGTGCATGATCAGTCATGTGACCAGTACATGGTAGCTGCGTGATCATGGCATGATCAGCCACGTGAGCAGTGCATGATAGCCACGTGATCAGTGCATGATCAGACACGAGATCAGTGCATGATCAGTCACGTGATCAGTGCATGATCAGCCACGTGATCAGTGCATGACCAGGCACGTGATCAGTGTATGTCCAGCCAAGGATCAGTGCATGATAGCCACGTGATCAGTGCATGATCAGTCACGTGATCAGTGCATGATCAGTTATGTGATCAGTGTATGATCAGCCACGCGATCAGTGCATGATCAGCCACATGATCAGTGCATGATCAATTACGCGATCAGTGCATGATCAGTCACGCGACCAGTACATGGTAGCTACGCGATCATTGCCTGATCAGCCACGTGATCAGTGCATGATAGCCACGCGATCAGTGCATGATAGCCACGTGATCAGTGCATGATCAGTCATGTGATACGTGTGTGATCAGCCACGTGATCAGTGCATGATATCCACGTGATCAGTGCATGACAGCCACGTGATCAGTGCATGAGAGCCACGGATCAGTGCATGATCAGTCACGTGATACATGTGTGATCAGCCACGTGATCAGTGCATGATGAGCCACGTGATCAGTGCAGGATCAATTACGCGATCAGTGCATGATCAGTCACGTGACCAGTACATGGTTGCTACGTGATCGCTGCATGATCAGCCACGTGAGCAGAGCATGATAGCCACGTGGTCAGTGCATGATCAGTCACGTGATCAGTACATGATCAGTCACGTGAACAGTGCATGATCATTTACGTGATCTTTGCATGATCAGTCACGTTACCAGTATATGGTTGCTACGTGATCATTCCATGACGAGCCACGTGAGCAGTGCATGATAGCCACGTGATGTGCATGAGTTACGTGAGCAGAGTATGATCAGCCACGTGATCAGTGCATGAGTGCCACGTGATCAGTGCATGATATGTCACGTGACAGGTGTGTGATCAGCCACGTGAACAGTGCATGTTCAGCCACGCGATCAGTGCATGATCAGCCACGTGATCAGTGCATGGTCAGACACGTGAACAGTGTATGATCAGCCACGTGATCAGTGCATGATATCCACGTGATCAGTGCATGATCATCACGTGATCAGTGTATGATCAGCCACGTGAACAGTGCATGCTCAGTCACGTGATCTGGGCCTGCTGAGCTGCGTGATTACTGTCTGCTCATCTGCTTGACAATTGCCAGCTGAGCTGCACGATTCCTGCCTGTCATCTGCTTGACAATTGCCAGCTGTGCTGCGTAATTCCTGCCTGCTCAGCTGCTTGATTATTGCCAGCTGAGCAGCATGATTCCTCACACCTGAGTTCCATGATTATTGCCTGCTGACTGTTTGATTCGTGCCTACTCAGCTCTTTGTTTATTGCCTCCAGAGGCACATGATCAGTGTATGATAGCAAACATGATCAGCGCATGATCAGTCACATGATCAGCGCCATTAAGTCACGTGATCACTACATGATAGTCATGTGATCAGTCCATGCTCAGTCACGTATCAGTGCATGATCAGCCACGTGATCAGTGCATGATCTGTCACAAGATTAGTGTATGATCATCCACGTGATCAGTGCACGGGCAGTCATGTGATCAGTGCATGATATAGACGTGAACAGTGCATGATCAGTCTCGTGATCAGTGCATGATAGCCACGCGATCAGTGCATGATCAGTCACCTGATGGGTGTATGATCATTCACGTGACCTGTACATGGTAGCACATGATCATTGCATGATCAGCCACGTGATAGTGCATGATAGCCACGTGATCACTGCATGATCAGTCACGTGATCAGTGCATGATCAGTCACGTGACCAGTACATGGTAGCAGATCGGCAGTGCATGATCAGCCACGTGAGCAGTGCATGATAGCCACGTGATCAGTGCATGATCAGCCACGCGATCAGTGCATGATCAGCCACGTGATCAGTGCATGATCAGCCACGTGATCAGTGCATGATCAGCCACGTGATCAGTGCATGATCAGCTACGTGATCAGTGCATGATCAGCCACGTGATCAGTGCATGATCAGCCACGTGATCAGTGCATGATAGCCACGTGATCAGTGCATGATCAGTCATGTGATACCAGTGTGATCAGCCACGTGATCAGTGCATGATATCCACGACCAGTGTGACAGCCACGCGATCAGTGCATGAGAGCCAACGGGATCAGGTGATCAGTCACGTGATACATGTGTGATCAGCCACGTGATCAGCAGATGAGCCACGATCAGTGCAGGATCAACGTGATCAGTGATGCGATCAGTCACGTGACCAGATGGTGCCACGCGATCGCTGCGATCAGCCACGTAGAGCATGATAGCCACGTGGTCAGTGCATGATCAGTCACGTGATCAGTACATGATCAGTCACGGGAACAGTGCATGATCATTTACGTGATCTTGCATGATCAGTCACGTGACCAGTATATGGTTGCCACGTGATCATTCCATGACGAGCCACGTGAGCAGTGCATGATAGCCACGCGATGTGTGCATGAGTTACGGAGCAGAGTATGATCAGCCACGCGATCAGTGCATGAGTGCCACGTGATCAGTGCATGATATGTCACGTGACAGTGTGTGATCAGCCACGGAACAGTGCATGTTCAGCCACGTGATCAGTGCATGATAGCCACGTGATCAGTGCATGATCAGTTACGCGAGCAGTGTATGATCAGCCACGTGATCAGTGCATGGTCAGACACGCGAACAGTGTATGATCAGCCACGTGATCAGTGCATGATATCCAAGTATCAGTGCATGATCATCACGATCAGGTATGATCAGCCACGTGAACAGTGCATGCTCAGTCACGTGATCGGCCTGCTGAGCTGGCGGATTACTGTCTGCTCATCTGCTTGACAATTGCCAGCTGAGCTGCACGATTCCTGCCTGTCATCTGCTTGACAATTGCCAGCTGTGCTGCGTAATTCCTGCCTGCTCAGCTGCTTGATTATTGCCAGCTGAGCAGCATGATTCCTCACACCTGAGTTCCATGATTATTGCCTGCTGACTGTTTGATTCGTGCCTACTCAGCTCTTTGTTTATTGCCTCCAGAGGCACATGATCAGTGTATGATAGCAAACATGATCAGCGATGATCAGTCACATGATCGCGGCCATTAAGTCACGTGATCACTACGATAGTCATGATCAGTCCATGCTCAGTCACGGTATCAGTGCATGATCAGCCACGCGATCAGTGCATGATCTGTCACAAGATTAGTGTATGATCATCCACGCGATCAGTGCACGGGCAGTCATGTGATCAGTGCATGATATAGACGCGAACAGTGCATGATCAGTCTCGTGATCAGTGCATGATAGCCACGCGATCAGTGCATGATCAGTCACCTGATGGGTGTCGATCATTCACGTGACCTGTACATGGTAGCTACATGATCATTGCATGATCAGCCACGTGAGTAGTTCATGATAGCCACGCGATCACTGCATGATCAGTCAGCGTGATCAGTGCATGATCAGTCATGTGACCAGTACATGGTCAGCTGCGCGATCATGCGCATGATCAGCCACGTGAGCAGTGCATGATAGCCACGCGATCAGTGCATGATCAGACACAGATCAGTGCATGATCAGTCACGGATCAGTGCATGATCAGCCACGTGATCAGTGCATGACCAGGCACGCGATCAGTGTATGGTCCAGCCAAGTGATCAGTGCATGATAGCCACGTGATCAGTGCATGATCAGTCACGTGATCAGCATGATCAGTTACGTGATCAGTGCATGATCAGCCACGTGATCAGTGCATGATCAGCCACATGATCAGTGCATGATCAATTACGTGATCAGTGCATGATCAGTCACGTGACCAGTGTACATGGATCAGCATGATCGAGTTGCCGATCAGCCACGTGATCAGTGCATGATAGCCAACGCGATCAGTGCATGAGCCACCGTCGACGAAGTCCACTGGTCATGTGATACGGCGCTGATCAGCCATGTGATCAGTGCATGATATCCACGTGATCAGTGCACACGTGATCAGTGCATGAGAGCCACGTGGATCAGTGCATGATCAGCACGTGATACGATGTGGTGATCAGCCACGTGATCAGCATGATGAGCCACGTGATCAGTGCAGGATCAATACGTGATCAGTGCATGATCAGTCACGTGACCAGTACATGGTTGCTCACGTGATCGTTGCATGATCAGCCACGTGAGCAGCGCATGATAGCCACGTGGTCAGTGCATGATCAGTCACGTGATCAGTGCATGATCAGTCACGTGAACAGTGTGGCGATCATTACGTGATCTGTGCATGATCAGTCACGCACGTATATGGTCAGCCATGATCATCATGACGAGCCACGTGAGCAGTGCATGATAGCCACGTGATGTGTGCATGAGTTACGTGAGCAGAGTATGATCAGCCACGTGATCAGTGCATGAGTGCCACGTGATCAGTGCATGATGATCTGGTCACGTGACAGTGTGATCAGCCACGTGAACAGTGCATGTTCAGCCACGTGATCAGTGCATGATAGCCACGTGATCAGTGCATGATCAGTTACGTGAGCAGTGTATGATCAGCCACGCGATCAGTGCATGGTCAGACACGTGACAGTGTATGATCAGCCACGTGATCAGTGCATGATATCCAGTGATCAGTGCATGATCATCACGTATCAGTGTATGATCAGCCACTGTGAACAGTGCATGCTCAGTCACGTGATCTGGGCCTGCTGAGCTGCGTGATTACTGTCTGCTCATCTGCTTGACAATGCCAGCTGAGCTGCACGATTCCTGCCTGTCATCTGCTTGACAATTGCCAGCTGTGCCGCGTAATTCCTGCCTGCTCAGCTGCTTGATTATTGCCAGCTGAGCAGCATGATTCCTCACACCTGAGTTCCATGATTATTGCTGCTGACTGTTTGATTCGTGCCTACTCAGCTCTTTGTTTATTGCCTCCAGAGGCACATGATCAGTGTATGATGACAGCACATGATCAGCGCATGATCAGTCACATGATCAGCGCCATTAAGTCACGTGATCACTAATGATAGTCATGTGTGATCAGTCCATGCTCAGTCACGGTATCAGTGCATGATCTAGCCACGTGATCAGCATGATCTGTCAAGATCAGTGTATGATCATCCACGTGATCAGTGCACGGGCAGTCATGTGATCAGTGCATGATATACGTGGAACAGTGCATGATCAGTCTCGTGATCAGTGCAACATGATAGCCACGTGATCAGTGCATGATCAGTCACCTGATGGTGTATGATCATTCACGTGACCTGTACATGGTAGCACATGATCATTGCATGATCAGCCACGCGAGTAGTTCATGATAGCCACGTGATCACTGTGCATGATCAGTCAACGTGATCAGCATGATCAGTCACGTGACCAGCATACAGCTACGCGATCATGCGCGATCAGCCACGTGAGCAGTGCATGATAGCCACGTGATCATGCATGATCAGTCACGTGATCAGTGTATGATCAGCCACGTGATCAGTGCATG